>NC_088406.1:9944953-9992453 GCF_034236695.1 Oncorhynchus nerka
AAATTAAATCTAGAATCTGCTTCATATTTCTCAACAAAGCCTCCTTCACTCATGCTGCCAAACATACCCTCGTAAAACGGACTGTTCTACCAATCCTTCACTTCGGTGATGTCATTTACAAAATAGCCTCCAACACTCTGCTCAACAAACTGGATGTAGTCTATCACAGTGCCATCCGTTTTGTCACCAAAGCCCCATATACTACCCACCACTGCGACCTGTATGCTCTCGTTAGCTGGCCCTCACTACATATTTGTCCACAAACCCACTGGTTCCAGGTCATCGATAAGTCTTTGCTAGGTAAAGCCCCGCCTTATCTCAGCTCACTGGTCACCATAGTAACACCCACCCGTAGGACACGCTCCAGCAGGTATATTTCACTGGTCATCCCCAAAGCCAACTCCTACTTTGGCCGCCTTTCCTTCCAGTTCTCTGCTGCCAATGACTGGAACGAATTGCAAAAAAATCACTGAAGCTTGAGTCTTATATCTCCCTCTCTAACTTTAAGCATCAGCTGTCAGAGCAGCTTCCCGATCACTGTACCTGTACACAGCCCATCTGTAAATAGCACACCCAACTACCTCATCCCCATACTGTTATTTATCCTCTTGCTCTTTTGCACCCCAGTATCTCTACTTGCACATCAACATCTGCACATTTATCACTCCAGTGTTATTGCTCAATTGAAATTATTTTGCCTCTATGGCCTATTTATTTCCTTACCTCCCTACTCTTCTACATTTACACACTGTACATATATTTTTCTATTGTGTTATTGACTGTACGTTTGTTTATGTGTAACTCTGTGTTGTTTTTGTTGCACTGCTTTGCTTCATCTTGGCCAGGTCGCAGTTGTAAATTAGAACTTGTTCTCAACTGGCCTACCTGGTTAAATAAAGGTTAACTAAAAATTTTTTTTTTAAAAGGAGGACCAGAGGTCAACTTTGATAGCTACTACTATAATAGATCTGAATAAAAACAATGTTTCTTGGGTGACAAGTAGCCTAGGGGTTCAGAGTGTTGGGCCAGTAACCGAAAGGTCACTGTTTTGAATCCCCAAGCCGACTGTTGATGTGCCATTGAGCAAAGCACTTAATTAAGGATCGTATCTTTTTTTTTCAATTTTCACCTAAAATGACATACCTAAATCTAACTGCCTGTAGCTCAGGACCTGAAGCAAGGATATGCATATTATTGATACCATTTGAAAGGAAACACTTTGAAGATTGTGGAAATGTGAAAGGAATGTAGGAGAATATAACACATTAGATCTGGTAAAAGAGAAACAAAGAAACAAACATGATTTTGTTTTGTATTTTTTTGTTCCAAGGCCATAATGTATTATTCCAGCCCAGGCAAAATTTAGATTTTGGCCACTAGATGGCAGCAGTGTATGTGCAAAGTCTTAGACTGATCCAATGAACCATTGCATTTCGTTTTATTTTATTTTATCAAGTCTGCCCAAATCTGACTAATTTATTAATAACTTTTCAAGTTCATAACTGTGCACTCTCCTCAAACAATAGCATGGCATTACTTCATTGTAATAGCTACTGTAAATTGGACAGTTACTGTAAATTGGCAGTTAGATTAACAAGAATTTAAGCTTTCTGCCAATATCAGATATGTCTATGTCTTGGGAAATGTTCTTGTTACTTACAACCTCATGCAAATCGCATTAGCCTACGTTAGCTCAACCTCATGCTAATCGCATTAGCCTACGTTAGCTCAACCTCATGCTAATCGCATTAGCCTACGTTAGCTCAACCGTCCCGAAGGGGACCCACCAATCCTGTAGAGGTTTTAATTAACCCCAATTGCTCTTGTAAGTCACTCTGGATAAGATCGTCTGCTAAATGACTTAAATGTAAATTATGTATTTATCAGAGTTATTGACCTCACAATTAAGCAGATTCTATTAACTTACATTGTGTTGCTGAAACTTGAAGCAAGCAGTCACGGCACAATCAGTCGGAAATGCACAGCTCATGGTGCTGAACGTAGGCATATTCAAGTAGGCATAATTCATTTCAATGTCTTCATTTTAATTAGACTTTATTAACAACAAGAGTGCTTTGCATTGCAGCCTATTTCTTCCTATTTAAGAAACAAGAAGAAGGCCTACCTGTTTGACAGACAACATTAGGCTATAGGCTGCTATTTACATAGATTTGTCAGCCAATTTCTCCACCCACCATGCACTCTAAATCATCCAGGACCTATATACTAGGCTGTGCCAGTGGAAAGACCAAAAAATTGTCCCAGACTCCAGTCACCCAAGTCATAGACTGTTCTCTCTGCTACAGCACGGCAAGCGGTACTGGAGCACCAAGTCTAGGACCAAAAGGCTCCTTAGCAGCTTCTTCCCCCAAATGGCCCCCAGGACTATTTACATTGACCACCCCATTTGTTTTTACACTGCTGCTACTCGCTGTTTATTATCTATCCATAGTCACTTCACACCTACCTACATGTACAAATGACCTTGACTAACTTGTACCCCCGCACACTGACTCGGTACCGGTACCCCCTGTATATAGCCTTGTTATTGTTCATTTATTGGGTTACTTTTTTTAATATAACATTTTACTTTAGTTTATTTGGTAAATATTTTCTTAACTCTATTTCTTGAACTGCATTGTTGGTTAAGGACTTGTCAGTCAACATTTCACTGTAAGGTCTACCACACCTGTTGTATTCGGCGCATGTGACTAATAAAATTGGATTTGATTTGAAATAGCTTACCTCCATGTCAGTGAAAGGCTGTTAATGTTGAAACCTGTAATTGATATGAGAGGCCATAAGTCAACCTTTTATGATTTAAAAAAGAACCTTTAATTAACTAGGCAAGTCAGTTAAGAACAAATTCTTATTTTCAATGATGGCCAAGGAACAGTGGGTTAACTGCCTGTTCAGGGGCAGACCGACAAATTTGTACCTTGTCAGCTCGGGGGTTTGAACTTGCAACCTTCCGGTTACTAGTCCAATGCTCTAACCACTAGACTACCCTGCCGCCTCTACACTCTAACCACTAGGCTACCCTGCCGCCTCTACACTCTAACCACTAGGCCACCCTGCCGCCTCTACACTCTAACCACTAGGCCACCCTGCCGCCTCTACACTCTAACCACTAGGCCACCCTGCCGCCTCTACACTCTAACCACTAGGCCACCCTGCCGCCTCTACACTCTAACCACTAGGCCACCCTGCCGCCTCTACACTCTAACCACTAGGCCACCCTGCCGCCTCTACACTCTAACCACTAGGCCACCCTGCCGCCTCTACACTCTAACCACTAGGCCACCCTGCCGCCTCTACACTCTAACCACTAGGCCACCCTGCCGCCTCTACACTCTAACCACTAGGCCACCCTGCCGCCTCTACACTCTAACCACTAGGCCACCCTGCCGCCTCCACACTCTAACCACTAGGCCACCCTGCCGCCTCTACACTCTAACCACTAGCCGCCACCCTAACCACCGTCACCCTCCACACTCTAACCACTAGGCCACCCTGCCGCCTCCACACTCTAACCACTAGGCCACCCTGCCGCCTCTACACTCTAACCACTAGGCCACCCTGCCTCCTCCACACTCTAACCACTAGGCCACCCTGCCGCCTCTACACTCTAACCACTAGGCCACCCTGCCGCCTCCACACTCTAACCACTAGGCCACCCCTACACTCTAACCACTAGGCCACCCTGCCGCCTCCACACTCTAACCACTAGGCCACCCTGCCGCCTCCACACTCTAACCACTAGGCCACCCTCCACACTCTAACCACTAGGCCACCCCGCCTCACACTCTAACCACTAGGCCACCCTGCCGCCTCTACACTCTAACCACTAGGCCACCCTGCCGCCTCCACACTCTAACCACTAGGCCACCCTGCCGCCTCTACACTCTAACCACTAGGCCACCCTGCCGCCTCTACACTCTAACCACTAGGCCACCCTGCCGCCTCTACACTCTAACCACTAGGCCACCCTGCCGCCTCCACACTCTAACCACTAGGCCACCCTGCCGCCTCCACACTCTAACCACTAGGCCACCCTGCCGCCTCCACACTCTAACCACTAGGCCACCCTGCCGCCTCCACACTCTAACCACTAGGCCACCCTGCCGCCTCTACACTCTAACCACTAGGCCACCCTGCCGCCTCTACACTCTAACCACTAGGCCACCCTGCCGCCTCTACACTCTAACCACTAGGCCACCCTGCCGCCTCTACACTCTAACCACTAGGCCACCCTGCCGCCTCTACACTCTAACCACTAGGCCACCCTGCCGCCTCTACACTCTAACCACTAGGCCACCCTGCCGCCTCTACACTCTAACCACTAGGCCACCCTGCCGCCTCTACACTCTAACCACTAGGCCACCCTGCCGCCTCCACTCTAACCACTAGGCCACCCTGCCGCCTCCACACTCTAACCACTAGGCCACCCTGCCGCCCCACACTCTAACCACTAGGCCACCCTGCCGCCCTCCACAATCTAACCACTAGGCCACCTGCCGAGCTTTACATTTAACCACTAGGCCACCCTGATTATACACTCTAACCACGGCCACTCTAACCTAACCACTAGGCCACCCTGCCGCCTCTACACTCTAACCACTAGGCCACCCTGCCGCCAATCTACACTCTAACCAGAGGCCACCCTGCCGTTTTTACACTCTAACCACTAGGCCACCCTGCCGCCTACACTCTAACCACTAGGCCACCCTGCCGCTCTGACACTCTAACCACTAGGCCACCCTGCCCATTTTCACTCTAACCACTAGGCCACCCTGTCCGCCTCCTACACTCTAACCACTAGGCCACCCTGCCGCCACTACACTCTAACCACTAGGCCACCCTGCCGCCTCTACACTTAACCACTAGGCCACCCTGCCGCCTTACACTCTAACCACTAGGCCACCCTGCCGCCTTTACACTCTAACCACTGTTGGCCACCCTGCCGCCTCCACACTCTAACCACTAGGCCACCCTGCCGCCTCCACACTCTAACCACTAGGCCACCCTTTTTCCCTCCACACTCTAACCACTAGGCCACCCTGCCGCCTCCACACTCTACAAAACCACTAGGCCACCCTGCCGCCTGGTTACACTCTAACCACTAGGCCACCCTGCCGCCTCCACACTCTAACCACTAGGCCACCCTGCCGCCTCCACACTCTGTGATTCCACCCTGCCGCCTCCTACACTCTGTTGGCCACCCTGCCGCCTCTACACTCTAAACCACTAGGCCACCCTGCCGCCTCTACACTCTAACCACTAGGCCACCCTGCCGCTCTACACTCTAACCACTAGGCCACCCTGCCTCTACACTCTAACCACTAGGCCACCCTGCCGCCTCTACACTCTAACCACTAGGCCACCCTGCCGCCTCTACACTCTAACCACTAGGCCACCCTGCCGCCTCTACACTCTAACCACTAGGCCACCCTGCCGCCTCCTACACTCTAACCACTAGGCTACCCTGCCGCCTCAACACTCTAACCACTAGGCCACCCTGCCGCCTCTACACTCTAACCACTAGGCCACCCTGCCGCCTCTACACTCTAACCACTAGGCTACCCTGCCGCCCTGAGAGACACTCTAAACCAAAAGGCCACCCTGCCGCCTCTACACTCTAACCACTAGGCCACCCTGCCGCCTCTACACTCTAACCAGAGGCCACCCTGCCGCCTCTACACTCTAACCACTAGGCCACCCTGCCGCCTCTACACTCTAACCACTAGGCCACCCTGTCATTTTACACTCTAACCATTTTAAGGCCACCCTGCCGCCTCTACACTCTAACCACTAGGCCACCCTGCCCCCTCTACACTCTAACCACTAGGCCACCCTGCCGCCTCTACACTCTAACCACTAGGCTACCCTGCCGCCTCTACACTCTAACCACTAGGCCACCCTGCCGTTTTTTACATGTTTCTAACCACTATTTGGCCACCCTGTTCCTCTACACTCTAACCACTAAGAGCCACCCTGCAGCCTCTACACTCTAACCACTAGGCCACCCTGCCCCCTCTACACTCTAACCACTAGGCCACCCTGCCACCCCAAATGGCAACAAGTACCTGTGAGCTTTAGATTTAGAAGAAAATAAAACAGATCTGATTATATGACGTGATCGATAACAGCGCTTCGGTCAGTGATGCTTTATGCTAGAAACAAGCTGTGACACCGACATGACTCCAATGCATATCGGGGCTCCAGAGTGGCGCCGCGCTCTAAGGCATTGCATCAAAGTGCGTCACTATAGTACCTGGTTGGAATCCAGGCTGTATCACATCCTTCCATGATTGGGAGTCCCATCGGTGCACAATTTGCCCAACGTTGCCGGGGGTAGGCCCTTATTGTAAATGATCCCTTAAAGTTGTTCTTAACTGACTTGCCTAGTTGAATAAAGGTTATGTTTAAAAACATCATTGTTTAGTTTCTTTGACGTTCAGAGGCTGAGCTATAACCTTCTATAGCCAGAGGAGACAAAACATATGGTTTGCTTTGGAAAGTAACCTGTCACTACAACCTTCTATAGCCAGAGGAGACAAAACATATGGTTTGCTTTGGAAAGTAACCTGTCACTACAACCTTCTATAGCCAGAGGAGACAAAACATATGGTTTGCTTTGGAAAGTAACCTGTCACTACAACCTTCTATAGCCAGAGGAGACAAAACATATGGTTTGCTTTGGAAAGTAACCTGTCACTATCAATTGATTGAGCAATTCACTTTCTGCCCAATAGAACATATTTAAACCCAGACAGCTTTTAGGGAAACACTTGTGACCTTCTCTTGTTGTGTTAAAGCCACGGAAGAAGAGTAGCCAGCAGTTGAAGCTAACGGTGTCTGTGTCGATATGCCTACTGTCTGGTGGTGGATCTTTGGAATGTAACATGCTTAGATTCCTAATGACGGCTCAGATTAAATGATTTCCTGAACAGGGACAGTTTCGTTGCGAACAAGACACACTGATTTGGCCTTGGAGAACTATGATAAGATGAACACAGACCAATCTCTCTCTGTCCGTTCTTAGCCTGTAATTTGCGTGGTATTGAAAAAAATATTATGCTGATATGTACAATGACGTAGAATTACATGACGTCTCTACAAAAGGCATTCTGCAGA
This sequence comes from Oncorhynchus nerka, assembly GCF_034236695.1. Taxonomy (NCBI): domain Eukaryota; kingdom Metazoa; phylum Chordata; class Actinopteri; order Salmoniformes; family Salmonidae; genus Oncorhynchus; species Oncorhynchus nerka. The sequence continues at coordinate 9,952,091 of NC_088406.1, forward strand.
TTACGATGACAGATTCAAGCAATGATTTTACTATAAAAGGAGATATTTCCAACCTTCCTCTTGCCCTTCCTCTTGGTCTGTGAACCCACGACCTTCTGGCCCGCAGTCCTGTGCGCTATGAAAATGTATGCATTGCCATGTAATACTCAAGGGAAAAGATATATGTATATACATAGGCTCTGGTGAGGGTAAACGGTAATGAGATTTTATTTATGCTTTCATTGTTATTTTGGGTATAGGGGAGGGTCACTGTTTTTTTCCCCCAGGTGTTCAGGGAGGGTTTAGGTAAACTATATTTTGCTGAAGGGAGGGCCATCCATTTTCATTTCAGAGAGGTCAGAGAGGTCCGATTTCCTCCGTGTAACCCATAATGTTCACTGCCTTACCATGTTGTCACGCCCTGAGTCCTTTTATTCTCTATTTTGGTTAGGTCAGGGTGTGACTAGGGTGGGTACTCTAGTTTGTGTATTTCTATGTTGGCCTGGTATGGTTCCCAATCAGAGGCAGCTGTCTATTGTTGTCTCTGATTGGGGATCATATTTAGGCAGCCTTTTTTCCACCTGTTGTGTGTGGGATCTTGATTTTGTGTAGTTGCTTTTTAGCCCTACAAAGATGCACGTTTCAGTGGTTACACTTTCTTGTTTTGTTGCTGGTTATCATGAAATAAAATGATTAACCTACTGCATCTTGGTCCGACCATTCTTACAACGACGAGCGTTACACATGTGATTCTATGTTGAGCAGCGAACTTCTGTGTGTAAACAAAGAACGTGCATGTCGACCACACCGGTCACACCGCGTGTGCGAGCGTCGCAAAATAAATGTACACATACATGTTATTCAATCATTGCGCCCACACTGCTCTCCCCGCATCAAGAGGCTTCAACATAGCCAGATGTTAAAATAGAACTTGGTTCTATTTGTGACGCTTCACGCGCTGCAAGACCCGCCTCTCCCGTCTCCTCATTGGTTTTTAGAAGTATATACAGTGGGGAGAACAAGTATTTGATACACTGCCGATTTTGCAGGTTTCCCTACTTACAAAGCATGTAGAGGTCTGTAATTTTTTTATCATAGGTACACTTCAACTGTGAGAGACGGAATCTAAAACAAAAATCCAGAAAATCGAGCCTCCTGGGTGGCGCAGTGGTTAAGGGCGCTGTACTGCAGCGCCAGCTGTGCCACCAGAGACTCTCTTTCTCTCTCGCTCTCTCTCTCTCTCTCTCTATCAATCTCTCTCACTTTCTCTGCATATTTCCTGTCATTTTATTAATTAAGACCTAATTTTAAGAACACAGTGCATGGGATTACATTTTAATTATGAATATGTCTTTTAAAATAAGCACCCTGACAGGGACATTGATAGTGGAATATGGTTTGGTTGTAATATAAAGAAGCTTTTATTCAGCTTATATGTTTTTTTGCATGTTTGTGTCCTATCTATTTGAGTGTATGGTCCTCTGTTCCTAAATACCTGGAAAATACCTAAAAGCAATTGATGAGGCCTTGACGTACATGACAGCAATACTGGGTGAAGGGAGACCCCTTGTGGACTGTATGGGAATTAGAACCGGAAGAGGAAAATAGACTTCTCTCGCCATAAAGGGTTGAATAGATTTTTTAGGTCAATTGCCTATAGAGAGACGTCTTTTTGTGGGCTGTTACTCCTCCATGGTTCGTTGGACAAAGCCTATGGGGAAATGAATGGAGTTTTCGAGGGTTTTTGGACCGAATGTTTGCTCATTGCTGTTGCTCTAAGATGGCAACTGTACGCAAATGCGCTTGTGCCAATTGAATCTCAACAAGGAAACAGTCGTTGGTGGATTTTGGTTAATGTTTATTGAAAAAGTGATTTCAGCAAACAAAGAAAAGGCACGCAACTACAAAGGACAAACATACAAAAATGGGGCGATTTATAATGACTTTTGGCGAGTAAATAGTAGTCGGAACAAGGTTCCACAAAGCCTTGTCTAAGCACCACTCAGTTGGTTCATCATCAACTTCCTTCACCATGGAGAGGAGTTGGCAGTAGATTATAGACCTAACACAGCTAAGGTAATTACCATTTAACAGATTTAAACACATGCAGGTTACTGCATCTTACCCTCATGGATCATAAATTAAATTAGATACAGAATTGGAAGTATCTGTGATATTTTTCCCTCATGGATCATAAATTAAATTAGATACAGAATTGGAAGTATCTGTGATATATTTCCCTACATTATATTTATGTTGTTACTCACAACATCGCTTTGTGTCCGTCGTCTATTGGTTCAAGAGGTCTGCATTCTAACTGTACTATCATTGGTTCAAGAGGTCTGCATTCTAACTGTATTATCATTGGTTCAAGAGGTCTGCATTCTAACTGTACTATCATTGGTTCAAGAGGTCTGCATTCTAAATGTATTATCATTGGTTCAAGAGGTCTGCATTCTAACTGTGTGATCATTGGTTCAAGAGGTCTGTATTCTAACTGTATTATCATTGGTTCAAGAGGTCTGCATTCTAACTGTATTATCATTGGTTCAAGAGGTCTGCATTCTAACTGTACTATCATTGGTTCAAGAGGTCTGATTTCCAAATGTATGATCATTGGTTCAAGAGGTCTGCATTCTAACTGTATTATCATTGGTTCAAGAGGTCTGATTTCCAAATGTATGATCATTGGTTCAAGAGGTCTGCATTCTAACTGTACTATCATTGGTTCAAGAGGTCTGCATTCTAACTGTACTATCATTGGTTCAAGAGGTCTGCATTCTAACTGTATTATCATTGGTTCAAGAGGTCTGCATTCTAACTGTATTATCATTGGTTCAAGAGGTCTGCATTCTAACTGTATTATCATTGGTTCAAGAGGTCTGATTTCCAAATGTATGATCATTGGTTCAAGAGGTCTGCATTCTAACTGTACTATCATTGGTTCAAGAGGTCTGCATTCTAACTGTATTATCATTGGTTCAAGAGGTCTGCATTCTAACTGTATTATCATTGGTTCAAGAGGTCTGCATTCTAACTATGATCATTGGTTCAAGAGGTCTGCATTCTAACTGTACTATCATTGGTTCAAGAGGTCTGCATTCTAACTGTACTAGCATTGGTTCAAGAGGTCTGCATTCTAACTGTACTAGCATTGGTTCAAGAGGTCTGCATTCTTACTGTACTAGCATTGGTTCAAGAGGTCTGCATTCTAACTATGATCATTGGTTCAAGAGGTCTGCATTCTAAATGTATTATCATTGGTTCAAGAGGTCTGCATTCTAACTGTATTATCATTGGTTCAAGAGGTCTGCATTCTAACTGTATTATCATTGGTTCAAGAGGTCTGCATTCTAACTGTACTATCATTGGTTCAAGAGGTCTGCATTCTAACTGTATTATCATTGGTTCAAGAGGTCTACATTCTAACTGTATTATCATTGGTTCAAGAGGTCTGCATTCTAACTGTATTATCATTGGTTCAAGAGGTCTGATTTCCAAATGTATGATCATTGGTTCAAGAGGTCTGCATTCTAACTGTGTGATCATTGGTTCAAGAGGTCTGCATTCTAACTATGATCATTGGTTCAAGAGGTCTGCATTCTAAATGTATTATCATTGGTTCAAGAGGTCTGCATTCTAACTGTATTATCATTGGTTCAAGAGGTCTGATTTCCAAATGTATGATCATTGGTTCAAGAGGTCTGTATTCTAAATGTATTATCATTGGTTCAAGAGGTCTGCATTCTAACTGTACTATCATTGGTTCAAGAGGTCTGCATTCTAACTGTATTATCATTGGTTCAAGAGGTCTGCATTCTAACTGTATTATCATTGGTTCAAGAGGTCTGCATTCTAACTGTATTATCATTGGTTCAAGAGGTCTGCATTCTAACTGTATTATCATTGGTTCAAGAGGTCTGCATTCTAACTGTATTATCATTGGTTCAAGAGGTCTGATTTCCAAATGTATGATCATTGGTTCAAGAGGTCTGATTTCCAAATGTATGATCATTGGTTCAAGAGGTCTGCATTCTAACTATGATCATTGGTTCAAGAGGTCTGCATTCTAAATGTATTATCATTGGTTCAAGAGGTCTGCATTCTAACTGTATTATCATTGGTTCAAGAGGTCTGCATTCTAACTGTATTATCATTGGTTCAAGAGGTCTGCATTCTAACTGTACTATCATTGGTTCAAGAGGTCTGCATTCTAACTGTATTATCATTGGTTCAAGAGGTCTACATTCTAACTGTATTATCATTGGTTCAAGAGGTCTGCATTCTAACTGTATTATCATTGGTTCAAGAGGTCTGATTTCCAAATGTATGATCATTGGTTCAAGAGGTCTGCATTCTAACTGTGTGATCATTGGTTCAAGAGGTCTGCATTCTAACTATGATCATTGGTTCAAGAGGTCTGCATTCTAAATGTATTATCATTGGTTCAAGAGGTCTGCATTCTAACTGTATTATCATTGGTTCAAGAGGTCTGATTTCCAAATGTATGATCATTGGTTCAAGAGGTCTGTATTCTAAATGTATTATCATTGGTTCAAGAGGTCTGCATTCTAACTGTACTATCATTGGTTCAAGAGGTCTGCATTCTAACTGTATTATCATTGGTTCAAGAGGTCTGCATTCTAACTGTATTATCATTGGTTCAAGAGGTCTGCATTCTAACTGTATTATCATTGGTTCAAGAGGTCTGCATTCTAACTGTATTATCATTGGTTCAAGAGGTCTGCATTCTAACTGTATTATCATTGGTTCAAGAGGTCTGATTTCCAAATGTATGATCATTGGTTCAAGAGGTCTGATTTCCAAATGTATGATCATTGGTTCAAGAGGTCTGCATTCTAACTGTACTATCATTGGTTCAAGAGGTCTGCATTCTAACTGTATTATCATTGGTTCAAGAGGTCTGCATTCTAACTGTATTATAATTGGTTCAAGAGGTCTGCATTCTAAATGTGTTATCATTGGTTCAAGAGGTCTGCATTCTAACTGTACTATCATTGGTTCAAGAGGTCTGCATTCTAACTGTACTAGCATTGGTTCAAGAGGTCTGCATTCTAACTGTACTATCATTGGTTCAAGAGGTCTGCATTCTAACTGTATTATCATTGGTTCAAGAGGTCTGATTTCCAAATGTATGATCATTGGTTCAAGAGGTCTGCATTCTAACTGTACTATCATTGGTTCAAGAGGTCTGCATTCTAACTGTATTATCATTGGTTCAAGAGGTCTGCATTCTAACTGTATTATCATTGGTTCAAGAGGTCTGCATTCTAACTATGATCATTGGTTCAAGAGGTCTGCATTCTAACTGTACTATCATTGGTTCAAGAGGTCTGCATTCTAACTGTACTAGCATTGGTTCAAGAGGTCTGCATTCTAACTGTACTAGCATTGGTTCAAGAGGTCTGCATTCTTACTGTACTAGCATTGGTTCAAGAGGTCTGCATTCTAACTATGATCATTGGTTCAAGAGGTCTGCATTCTAACTGTATTATCATTGGTTCAAGAGGTCTGCATTCTAAATGTATTATCATTGGTTCAAGAGGTCTGCATTCTAACTGTATTATCATTGGTTCAAGAGGTCTGCATTCTAACTGTATTATCATTGGTTCAAGAGGTCTGCATTCTAACTGTACTATCATTGGTTCAAGAGGTCTGCATTCTAACTGTATTATCATTGGTTCAAGAGGTCTACATTCTAACTGTATTATCATTGGTTCAAGAGGTCTGCATTCTAACTGTATTATCATTGGTTCAAGAGGTCTGATTTCCAAATGTATGATCATTGGTTCAAGAGGTCTGTATTCTAACTGGGTGATCATTGGTTCAAGAGGTCTGCATTCTAACTATGATCATTGGTTCAAGAGGTCTGATTTCCAAATGTATGATCATTGGTTCAAGAGGTCTGCATTCTAACTGTATTATCATTGGTTCAAGAGGTCTGCATTCTAACTGTATTATCATTGGTTCAAGAGGTCTGCATTCTAACTGTATTATCATTGGTTCAAGAGGTCTGCATTCTAACTGTATTATCATTGGTTCAAGAGGTCTGCATTCTAACTGTATTATCATTGGTTCAAGAGGTCTGCATTCTAACTGTATTATCATTGGTTCAAGAGGTCTGCATTCTAACTGTATTATCATTGGTTCAAGAGGTCTGCATTCTAACTGTGATCATTGGTTCAAGAGGTCTGCATTCTAACTGTGATCATTGGTTCAAGAGGTCTGCATTCTAACTGTATTATCATTGGTTCAAGAGGTCTGCATTCTAACTGTATTATCATTGGTTCAAGAGGTCTGCATTCTAACTGTATTATCATTGGTTCAAGAGGTCTGCATTCTAACTGTATTATCATTGGTTCAAGAGGTCTGCATTCTAACTGTATTATCATTGGTTCAAGAGGTCTGCATTCTAACTGTATTATCATTGGTTCAAGAGGTCTGATTTCCAAATGTATGATCATTGGTTCAAGAGGTCTGCATTCTAAATGTGTTATCATTGGTTCAAGAGGTCTGCATTCTAACTGTATTATCATTGGTTCAAGAGGTCTGCATTCTAACTGTACTATCATTGGTTCAAGAGGTCTGCATTCTAACTGTATTATCATTGGTTCAAGAGGTCTGCATTCTAACTGTATTATCATTGGTTCAAGAGGTCTGCATTCTAACTGTATTATCATTGGTTCAAGAGGTCTGCATTCTAACTGTATTATCATTGGTTCAAGAGGTCTGCATTCTAACTGTATTATCATTGGTTCAAGAGGTCTGCATTCTAACTGTATTATCATTGGTTCAAGAGGTCTGCATTCTAACTGTATTATCATTGGTTCAAGAGGTCTGCATTCTAACTGTACTATCATTGGTTCAAGAGGTCTGCATTCTAAATGTATTATCATTGGTTCAAGAGGTCTGCATTCTAACTGTGTGATCATTGGTTCAAGAGGTCTGTATTCTAACTGTATTATCATTGGTTCAAGAGGTCTGCATTCTAACTGTATTATCATTGGTTCAAGAGGTCTGCATTCTAACTGTACTATCATTGGTTCAAGAGGTCTGATTTCCAAATGTATGATCATTGGTTCAAGAGGTCTGCATTCTAACTGTATTATCATTGGTTCAAGAGGTCTGATTTCCAAATGTATGATCATTGGTTCAAGAGGTCTGCATTCTAACTGTATTATCATTGGTTCAAGAGGTCTGCATTCTAACTGTACTATCATTGGTTCAAGAGGTCTGCATTCTAACTGTATTATCATTGGTTCAAGAGGTCTGCATTCTAACTGTATTATCATTGGTTCAAGAGGTCTGCATTCTAACTGTATTATCATTGGTTCAAGAGGTCTGATTTCCAAATGTATGATCATTGGTTCAAGAGGTCTGCATTCTAACTGTACTATCATTGGTTCAAGAGGTCTGCATTCTAACTGTATTATCATTGGTTCAAGAGGTCTGCATTCTAACTATGATCATTGGTTCAAGAGGTCTGCATTCTAACTGTACTATCATTGGTTCAAGAGGTCTGCATTCTAACTGTACTATCATTGGTTCAAGAGGTCTGCATTCTAACTGTACTAGCATTGGTTCAAGAGGTCTGCATTCTTACTGTACTAGCATTGGTTCAAGAGGTCTGCATTCTAACTATGATCATTGGTTCAAGAGGTCTGCATTCTAAATGTATTATCATTGGTTCAAGAGGTCTGCATTCTAACTGTATTATCATTGGTTCAAGAGGTCTGCATTCTAACTGTATTATCATTGGTTCAAGAGGTCTGCATTCTAACTGTACTATCATTGGTTCAAGAGGTCTGCATTCTAACTGTATTATCATTGGTTCAAGAGGTCTGCATTCTAACTGTATTATCATTGGTTCAAGAGGTCTGCATTCTAACTGTATTATCATTGGTTCAAGAGGTCTGATTTCCAAATGTATGATCATTGGTTCAAGAGGTCTGCATTCTAACTGTGTGATCATTGGTTCAAGAGGTCTGCATTCTAACTGTGATCATTGGTTCAAGAGGTCTGCATTCTAAATGTATTATCATTGGTTCAAGAGGTCTGCATTCTAACTGTATTATCATTGGTTCAAGAGGTCTGATTTCCAAATGTATGATCATTGGTTCAAGAGGTCTGTATTCTAAATGTATTATCATTGGTTCAAGAGGTCTGCATTCTAACTGTATTATCATTGGTTCAAGAGGTCTGCATTCTAACTGTATTATCATTGGTTCAAGAGGTCTGCATTCTAACTGTATTATAATTGGTTCAAGAGGTCTGCATTCCAAATGTATTATCATTGGTTCAAGAGGTCTGCATTCTAAATGTATGATCATTGGTTCAAGAGGTCTGCATTCTAACTGTGTGATCATTGGTTCAAGAGGTCTGCATTCTAACTGTACTATCATTGGTTCAAGAGGTCTGCATTCTAACTGTATTATCATTGGTTCAAGAGGTCTGCATTCTAACTGTATTATCATTGGTTCAAGAGGTCTGCATTCTAACTGTATTATCATTGGTTCAAGAGGTCTGCATTCTAACTGTACTATCATTGGTTCAAGAGGTCTGCATTCTAACTGTATTATCATTGGTTCAAGAGGTCTGCATTCTAACTGTATTATCATTGGTTCAAGAGGTCTGCATTCTAACTGTATTATCATTGGTTCAAGAGGTCTGCATTCTAACTGTATTATCATTGGTTCAAGAGGTCTGCATTCTAACTGTGTGATCATTGGTTCAAGAGGTCTGCATTCTAACTATGATCATTGGTTCAAGAGGTCTGCATTCTAACTGTATTATCATTGGTTCAAGAGGTCTGCATTCTAACTGTATTATCATTGGTTCAAGAGGTCTGCATTCTAACTGTATTATCATTGGTTCAAGAGGTCTGCATTCTAAATGTATTATCATTGGTTCAAGAGGTCTGCATTCTAACTGTACTATCATTGGTTCAAGAGGTCTGCATTCTAACTGTATTATCATTGGTTCAAGAGGTCTGCATTCTAACTGTATTATCATTGGTTCAAGAGGTCTGCATTCTAACTGTATTATCATTGGTTCAAGAGGTCTGCATTTCCAAATGTATGATCATTGGTTCAAGAGGTCTGATTCTAAATGTATTATCATTGGTTCAAGAGGTCTGCATTCTAACTGTACTATCATTGGTTCAAGAGGTCTGCATTCTAACTGTATTATCATTGGTTCAAGAGGTCTGCATTCTAAATGTGTTATCATTGGTTCAAGAGGTCTGCATTCTAACTGTACTATCATTGGTTCAAGAGGTCTGCATTCTAACTGTATTATCATTGGTTCAAGAGGTCTGCATTCTAACTGTATTATCATTGGTTCAAGAGGTCTGCATTCTAACTGTATTATCATTGGTTCAAGAGGTCTGATTTCCAAATGTATGATCATTGGTTCAAGAGGTCTGCATTCTAACTGTACTATCATTGGTTCAAGAGGTCTGCATTCTAACTGTATTATCATTGGTTCAAGAGGTCTGCATTCTAACTGTATTATCATTGGTTCAAGAGGTCTGCATTCTAACTATGATCATTGGTTCAAGAGGTCTGCATTCTAACTGTACTATCATTGGTTCAAGAGGTCTGCATTCTAACTGTACTAGCATTGGTTCAAGAGGTCTGCATTCTAACTGTACTAGCATTGGTTCAAGAGGTCTGCATTCTTACTGTACTAGCATTGGTTCAAGAGGTCTGCATTCTAACTATGATCATTGGTTCAAGAGGTCTGCATTCTAACTGTATTATCATTGGTTCAAGAGGTCTGCATTCTAAATGTATTATCATTGGTTCAAGAGGTCTGCATTCTAACTGTATTATCATTGGTTCAAGAGGTCTGCATTCTAACTGTATTATCATTGGTTCAAGAGGTCTGCATTCTAACTGTACTATCATTGGTTCAAGAGGTCTGCATTCTAACTGTATTATCATTGGTTCAAGAGGTCTACATTCTAACTGTATTATCATTGGTTCAAGAGGTCTGCATTCTAACTGTATTATCATTGGTTCAAGAGGTCTGATTTCCAAATGTATGATCATTGGTTCAAGAGGTCTGCATTCTAACTGTGTGATCATTGGTTCAAGAGGTCTGCATTCTAACTGTGATCATTGGTTCAAGAGGTCTGCATTCTAACTGTATTATCATTGGTTCAAGAGGTCTGCATTCTAACTGTATTATCATTGGTTCAAGAGGTCTGCATTCTAACTGTATTATCATTGGTTCAAGAGGTCTGCATTCTAACTGTATTATCATTGGTTCAAGAGGTCTGCATTCTAACTGTGATCATTGGTTCAAGAGGTCTGCATTCTAACTGTACTATCATTGGTTCAAGAGGTCTGCATTCTAACTGTATTATCATTGGTTCAAGAGGTCTGCATTCTAACTGTATTATCATTGGTTCAAGAGGTCTGCATTCTAACTGTACTATCATTGGTTCAAGAGGTCTGCATTCTAACTGTATTATCATTGGTTCAAGAGGTCTGCATTCTAACTGTATTATCATTGGTTCAAGAGGTCTGCATTCTAACTGTATTATCATTGGTTCAAGAGGTCTGCATTCTAAATGTATTATCATTGGTTCAAGAGGTCTGTATTCTAAATGTATTATCATTGGTTCAAGAGGTCTGCATTCTAACTGTACTATCATTGGTTCAAGAGGTCTGCATTCTAACTGTATTATCATTGGTTCAAGAGGTCTGCATTCTAACTGTATTATCATTGGTTCAAGAGGTCTGCATTCTAAATGTATTATCATTGGTTCAAGAGGTCTGATTTCCAAATGTATGATCATTGGTTCAAGAGGTCTGCATTCTAACTGTATTATCATTGGTTCAAGAGGTCTGCATTCTAACTGTATTATCATTGGTTCAAGAGGTCTGTATTCTAACTGTACTATCATTGGTTCAAGAGGTCTGCATTCTAAATGTATGATCATTGGTTCAAGAGGTCTGATTTCCAAATGTATGATCATTGGTTCAAGAGGTCTGCATTCTAACTGTATTATCATTGGTTCAAGAGGTCTGCATTCTAACTGTGTTATCATTGCTTCAAGAGGTCTGCATTCTAGCTGTGTTATCATTGGTTCAAGAGGTCTGCATTCTAACTGTATTATCATTGGTTCAAGAGGTCTGTATTCTAACTGTACTATCATTGGTTCAAGAGGTCTGCATTCTAACTGTATTATCATTGGTTCAAGAGGTCTGTATTCTAACTGTATTATGATTGGGGGCAAACTACCTGCCCTCCAGGACACCTACACCACCCGATGTTACAGGAAGGCCATAAAGATCATCAAGGACATCAACCACCCGAACCACTGCCTGTTCACCCCGCTATCATCCAGAAGGCGAGGTCAGTACAGGTGCATCAAAGCTGGGACCGAGAGACTGAAAAACAGCTTCTATCTCAAGGCCATCAGACTGTTAAACAGCCACCACTAACATTGAGTGGCTGCTGCCAACACACTGACATTGACACTGACTCAACTCCAGCCACTTTAATAATGGGAATTGATGGGAAATTATGTAAATATATCACTAGCCACTTTAAACAATGCTACCTTATATAATGTTACTTACCCTACATTATTCATCTCATATGCATACGTATATACTGTACTCTATATCATCGACTGCATCCTTATGTAATACATGTATCACTAGCCACTTTAACTATGCCACTTTGTTTACTTTGTCTACATACTCATCTCATATGTATATACTGTACTCGATACCATCTACTGTATGCTGCCCTGTACCATCACTCATTCATATATCCTTATGTACATATTCTTTATCCCCTTACACTGTGTATAAGACAGTAGTTTTGGAATTGTTAGTTAGATTACTTGTTGGTTATTACTGCATTGTCGGAACTAGAAGCACAAGCATTTCGCTACACTCGCATTAACATCTACTAACCATGTGTATGTGACAAATAAATTTGATTTGATTTGATTTGATTTCAAGAGGTCTGCATTCTAACTGTATTATGATTGGTTCAAGAGGTCTGCATTCTAACTGTATTATCATTGGTTCAAGAGGTCTGCATTCTAACTGTATTATCATTGGTTCAAGAGGTCTGCATTCTAACTATGATCATTGGTTCAAGCCAGTGAGGTATATCATTAAGTTCAGGCACTGCTGCCTCTCGGATACATAGCAGCCCTCAACCCGAGGGACAGCGTGTTTACTTGTGCCATCCTGAAAGAGCCTCTCAGGGTGACAAAGACCCCATTCACCGGTAACCGGAGCTCGCACGCTGCCACATCAACTATTTGAGCAGGATGGTGTTTAAGCCTATCTGTTTGCGACCACATTAACAACACAGCTCAGGAAATGTCGGTAACACATGATTAAAGTCTGGTGGCGGATGTCCTAATCTCGCCTGACAGAGTAGAGACAAAGAGACTGTAGGCCGAACTTAAATGTTTTCCTGAGACTGGGCCGACTGGTTTTTTCCCCCTCATAGCGCAGGGAGGTAGCAGGTGTGAGGAAGGAGGACCTTAACTTTTGTCCTTGTCATCCTAGCCCAGGTGGAAGAGATCATTATTCTGAGTTCAACGGAGAGGAGAATGTGACAGGGCAGTGGACGTTAAGGTTCTAGAACTTCTGGAGTCAATGACAAAGGGTGCATGAGTAGTTAACGGATATAAGGACTGGAAGTTTCATGGAGCTAACTCAGTGGGCAACTCAGTGGATAACAGGGGGTCGTTCTACCTTTCACAGAGCCGGTAAGCGCCGCAGTCTGTGTCCCTGCAAAACATTTCCAGTGGCTGTTCTGAGAATATCATGCTCGTGGGTGTGTTTCACCGCTTTCGTCTGTGGACTATTTCTCCTCCTCGGAGTGTGTTTTCTCAATCTCTTTGACCCACGACTCCAACCCTTCCCTCTCACTGGAGTGGAGCCCAGAGATGTCACCCTTCTGTTGTGGACGCACCCCTTCGGCCGTTACCGCAGACTGCCGGACTGTGAGGCGCGCTTTGGGATCCGTGGGTGCGTACTGACCGACGACCGACGCATGTACCCTGGGGCTGACGCCATCATCATGCACCACCGTGAGATAGTGACCAACGCCACGGCGCTCCCGTCTGACCCACGACCCCGTGGCCAGAAGTGGATCTGGATGAATTTTGAGTCCCCGTCTCACACTCGTGGCCTGCGGCAGTTCGAGGGCTTGTTCAACCTCACCATGACCTACCGTGCAGATTCAGACATCTTCCTCCCCTACGGCTACCTGGTGACCCGCCTTCACCCTCACGCCAATGCCCCCCACACACGCCCCCGACGGCCCCACCTACTGGCCTGGGTCATCAGTAACTGGTCGGAGTCGCAGGCCCGCGTGGCGTATTACCGTCGGCTGGTTAACTACGTTGACGTGGATGTGTTCGGGGGCGCAGGCGTGCCACTGCCAGAGGACAGCACTGTGGTGCGCACGGTGAGGCGTTACCTGTTTTATCTGGCGTTGGAGAACTCCCAGCATCCCGACTACATCACAGAGAAGCTGTGGAACTCCTTACTGGCCGGGGCCGTTCCTGTAGTTCTCGGGCCGCCACGGGAAAACTACGAACGCTTCCTCCCCCATGATGCCTTCATTCATGTGGACGACTTCTCCTCTCCTCGCCTGCTCGCCCAATACCTGATGCTGCTGCACCGGAGCCCCACCCTCCTGCAGAGACACCTGGCTTGGAGGAGGAGCTACAGCGTGCACCTGACCGCTTTCTGGGCGGAGCATTACTGCACAGCATGTCGCGTCGTGCGGAATCACAGTCTCCGGACTGACACCATCACCAACCTTCAGCGCTGGTTTGAGTCCTGACCTCAGTGTGGAACCACAGACTCCGGACTGACACCATCACCAACCTTCAGCGCTGGTTTGAGTCCTGACCTCAGTGTGGAACCACAGACTCTGGACTGACACCATCACCAACCTTCAGCGCTGGTTTGAGTCCTGACCTCAGTGTGGAACCACAGACTCTGGACTGACACCATCACCAACCTTCAGCGCTGGTTTGAGTCCTGACCTCAGTGTGGAACCACAGACTCTGGACTGACACCATCACAAACCTTCAGCGCTGGTTTGAGTCCTGACCTCAGTGTGGAACCACAGACTCAGCGCTGGTTTGATTGACACCATCACAAACCTTCAGCGCTGGTTTGAATCCTGACCTCAGTGTGGAACCACAGAGTCCTGACCCAGTGTGGACAGACGACACCATCACCAACCTTCAGCGCTGGTTTGAGTCCTGACCTCAGTGTGGAACCACAGACTCCGGACTGACACCATCACCAACCTTCAGCGCTGGTTTGAGTCCTGACCTCAGTGTGGAACCACAGACTCCGGACTGACACCATCACCAACCTTCAGCGCTGGTTTGAGTCCTGACCTCAGTGTGGAACCACAGACTCCGGACCGACACCATCACCAACCTTCAGCGCTGGTTTGAGTCCTGACCTCAGTGTGGAACCACAGACTCCGGACCGACACCATCACCAACCTTCAGCGCTGGTTTGAGTGACCCTGAACCACAGACTCTGACCTTCAGCGCTGGTTTGAGTCCTGACCAGTGTTCCACCATCACCAACCTTGCTGGTTTGAATACTATGGAACCACAGATGAGCTGGTTTGGTGACAGATACCTTCAATATGTGGTGAATACTATGAACATGATTGGTCAGATATCTAGCCACAACCCAGTCTGTAGCAGGGAATCTATAGGAACTATCTTCAACACCATTCAGTAAACAGAAAGAAACACTTCATATTTATTGAACATTATTGAACTGTGATTCACTTGTCTGTTATTCTTGTTGTTGTTATTAGTCAGGGTTCAGTAGTGTTGTGAAGTGTGATTCAATTGTCTGTTATTCTTGTTGTTGTTATTAGTCAGGGTTCAGTAGTGTTGTGAAGTGTGATTCACTTGTCTGTAATTCTTGTTGTTGTTATTAGTCAGGGTTCAGTAGTGTTGTGAAGTGTGATTCACTTGTCTGTAATTCTTGTTGTTGTTATTAGTCAGGGTTCAGTAGTGTTGTGAAGTGTGATTCACTTGTCTGTTATTCTTGTTGTTGTTATTAGTCAGGGTTCAGTAGTGTTGTGAAGTGAGTTAGACTGTATAAGAAACATAGATATTGCTCTCATCAGCGTGTTGTGTGGATTGTTAAGACGGGCTGCTTATGGAGGCCTTAAACAACCTTAGACTTAAGGACGGGATAGTGGGATGGGTTCAGCATCATGGCCATGTTAACCCCAGTAGCCTTGATACTGCCCAGACATTACCAGGTGACCAGCTGCTACTTATCCCACACCACTAGACATGGGCAATGTCAACCCCAGGATAAACCACAACACCAACCCCCGGGGCTCCTGTTCCACCTCCAAAGAAGATACCTGTGATGCACGCACGCACGCACACACACACACACACACGCACGCACGCACACACACACACGCACACACACACACACACACACACACACACACACACACACACACACACACACACACACACACACACACACACACACACACACACACACACACACACACACACACACACACACACACACACACACACACACACACACACACACACACACACACACATACACATACACATACACACACACACACAGAGCTCCCTCCACCTCTATGATCCCTCTCATATAAATTGTACAGGCTATATTTACATCAAATGCCCATGTCTTTCTTACCTTACTTGTCTGATTGGTTGTTTCAGTCCAAGGTGTTTCACACTTTTCCATGTTTTTTTTGTCCCACTACATGTGAACATTCTAATGTATGTTTGCAATTGCAACAAATTAAACTTGAACTTGACCTGCTTATTAAGCAAGTTTTGCCTCCAAAGTAGTCACTCTTACATAGTCACTCTTACATAGTCACTCTTACATAGTCACTCTTACATAGTCACTCTTACATAGTCACTCTTACATAGTCACTCTTACATAGTCACTCTTACATAGTGCCACGCATAATCACAATTGGTGTCGCTTTGTCTTCAAACATAGACCGAACCCATTGTTGGTCTTTATTTAAAGGTCTATCCCATTGTTGGACTTTATTTAAAGGCCTATCCCATTGTTGGTCTTTATTTAAAGGTCTATCCCATTGCTGGTCTTTATTTAAAGGCCTATCCCATTGCTGGACTTTATTTAAAGGCCTATCCCATTGCTGGTCTTTATTTAAAGGTCTATCCTTTGTTGGTCTTTATTTAAAGGCCTATCCCTTGTTGGTCTTTATTTAAAGGCCTATCCCATTGCTGGACTTTATTTAAAGGCCTATAAATTGCTGGTCTTTTTTAAAGGCCTATCCCATTGCTGGACTTTATTTAAAGGCCTATCCCATTGCTGGACTTTATTTAAAGGCCTATCCCATTGCTGGTCTTTATTTAAAGGTCTATCCTTTGTTGGTCTTTATATATACGTGACCTACTTGTTGTGTGTATGTACTGACAAGTCTGTGGAACTGATAGATTCACACACATGCTACATGTTAATGTATTTAAATGTATGTAAATTGTAAAGTATTTTGCCTGTAATGTCTTTTTTAAATAAAAATAACAAATGTGTCGGACCCCAGTAAGACTAGCTGTCACCATTGGCTAATGAGGATCCTGATAAATAAAATCAAAGGCACATTCCATGTTGGCATTTATTTAAAGGCCTATCCCTTGTTGGTATTTATTTAAAGGCCTATCCCTTGTTGGTATTTATTTAAAGGCCTATCCCTTGTTGGTATTTATTTAAAGGCCTATCCCTTGTTGGTATTTATTTAAAGGCCTATCCCTTGTTGGTATTTATTTAAAGGCCTATCCCTTGTTGGTATTTATTTAAAGGCCTATCCCTTGTTGGTATTTATTTAAAGGCCTATCACTTGTTGGTATTTATTTAAAGGCCTATCCCTTGTTGGTCTTTATTTAAAGGCCTATCCCATTGCTGGTCTTTATTTAAAGGCCTATCCCATTGCTGGTCTTTATTTAAAGGCCTATCCCTTGTTGGTATTTATTTAAAGGCCTATCCCTTGTTGGTATTTATTTAAAGGCCTATCCCTTGTTGGCATTTATTTAAAGGTCTATCCCTTGTTGGTATTTATTTAAAGGCCTATCCCATTGCTGGTCTTTATTTAAAGGCCTATCCCATTGCTGGTCTTTATTTAAAGGCCTATCCCATTGCTGGTCTTTATTTAAAGGCCTATGTTTGGTCTGCAGTTGAGTGAGGCTAGTTCCTGCTGTGTCCCATGGTCTGGACTGTACATCTCTGGCTCTGGTGGTCCATTGTGTGTGGATACGTCTCTTAACTTCTGAACATGTCTTATGTTTCTTAAGGAGGCAGGAAGAAGCAGGAAGAAGCAGGAAGCCAGCTTCAATGTGTTCAGCATGTTTCAGCAGAGACATAGTGAAAAACAGTGTGAGAGAGGGTCTACTGTGTGTGTGTGTGTGTGTGTGTGTGTGTGTGTGTGTGTGTGTGTGTGTGTGTGTGTGTGTGTGTGTGTGTGTGTGTGTGTGGTGTGTCACTAAAATAACTTGAGACTTGACTTGAAGCCTCAAGAGCCGGGACTCGACTTTGACTTGAGACCGATGACTTGAAATTGTGTGGGCAGGTTTTGTTATGTCACTCATTTTGTGGTACAGAGGCCACGTGGATGACTCTACACGCAGCCAGAGACAGTAGCCGCAGCATCGCCCTTGCAACAGACTGGCTAGTGAAACGCACACTCGGCACTCTGAATCAGCAAACTGTCAATCAACACAGGTCACGTGAGCTAGCGAACAGATGACTGAGTTGCTGTACAGCTACGGGATCGGGTGAAGTGAAAACTTCAAATTGTAGGGAGACAAGATTTTCACAATAAATAAATATGCAGCTCCAAAACAATTTGGTGATCAAGAATATTACTTTGCAAGCTCACCAGCAATGGGTCAACAATTGCTAGCATAGGCCTACTGGTCTTTTGTTATGTAACAATTGCTAGCATAGGCCTACTGGTCTTTTGTTATGTAACAATTGCTAGCATAGGCCTACTGGTCTTTTGTTATGTAACAATTGCTAGCATAGGCCTACTGGTCTTTTGTTATGTAACATAACTGGTCTTTGTTTGTAACTAGCATAGGCCTACTGGTCTTTTGTTATATAACAATTGCTAGCATAGGCCTACTGGTCTTTTGTTATGTAACAATTGCTAGCATAGGCCTACTGGTCTTTTGTTATGTAACAATTGCTAGCATAGGTCTACTGGTCTTTTGTTATGTAATGTTATGCTAATGATACTTAGCTTCCATTTGTAATTTGTTGTTTAAGGTAATTATTACTGTGGCGAAGACGCACCATAGACGCAGCTCTTCACCTGAGCTCTCCAAGCTCCCGTCAGTGGAGAGGACTTGATACAGTATGTTTGTTCTTGCTTTCACACATTTAAATGCATAGTGCATATGTGGTAAATCTATATTCCATCTAATACTACAATCGTCGTTAGCGTGACAAGTGCCTGTATTATCCAGGCCTACCTGTTTGAGCTCCTGTTAGACAGAGTCCATTTGGTTTCTCAAGGGGAGGCTGTACAGTCTTGCCCTCTACCTGTGTCCATTAAGATAGGCCAGGTTAAGCCTGATACAGAGGTTATTTGTTTTGGGCTATTGTCCGTGTATTTCAGTGTGAATTTGGTAAATAATTCTTGTATATTTTGATAATGTGGTGTTTTCATTAGACCTGTAAATAAATCTGCACTCTGAGCAGGCCAACCTGCCTTGCCTTCTGCTGATGTCATGCCCTTAGGACTGCTACAAGGGGAGGCTGTACAGTCTTGCCCTCTACCTGTGTCCATTAAGATAGGTCAGGTTCTGCTGATGTCATGCCCTTAGGACTGCTACAAGGGGAGGCTGTACAGTCTTGCCCTCTACCTGTGTCCATTAAGATAGGCCAGGTTCTGCTGATGTCATGCCCTTAGGACTGCTACAAGGGGAGGCTGTACAGTCTTGCCCTCTACCTGTGTCCATTAAGATAGGCCAGGTTCTGCTGATGTCATGCCCTTAGGACTGCTACAAGGGGCCTATTTTATAATTACATAGGATAATCTAAATATGTCATAGATAAAATAATAACAAGGGGTGTCTGGGAGCCTCAATAAATAGACAAAGATTTGTAGTTGAACAAGTCCTTGCATGTATAGATGTTGTTTTACCTGACTTGAACACTTGTGACTTGACTCAACATTACTTGCTCTTAGAATGCACGATTTGGGACTTGATTCGAGTCTTGACCGGTTCTACTTGGGACTCGACACGGACCTTGTGACTTGAGACTTGCTTGTGACTCGAATAATAGTGACTTGGTCCCACCTCTGTCGCTTGATCCTCTGACTGGATGGTATACCAGTCTTTTCTCACTGCTCATTTCAGCCACCTCTGTCGCTTGATCCTCTGACTGGATGGTATACCAGCCTTTTCTCACTGCTCATTTCACTAGTGTTTTCTTGCGATAGGGCCAAGCCCTGCTGACGCCCATGGCTAAAACCTGTACACAGTAATCTCATTCTAGTAGCAGCAGATGTTTATCTTTAACCATCAGCAGAGTGGAGGGTGGAAAGTCTCTCTTCCACTGTACATCAAGAGATCCTCAAGGCTCCGTTTTAGGACCACTATTTTCAATAAATCATTTACCTCTTGGTGATGTCATTCTGAAACATAATGTTAACTTTCACTGCTATGCGGACGACACACAGCTGTACATTTCGATGAAACATGGTGAAGCCCCAAAATTGCCCTCCCTAGAAGCCTGTGTTTCAGACATAAGGAAGTGGATGGCGGCAATTTATTTTACTTTTAAACTCGGACAAAACAAAAAATGATATTTCTAGGTCCCAAGAAACAAAGAGATCTTCTGTTGGATCTGACAATTAATCTTGATGGTTGTACAGTTGTCTCAAATAAAACTGTGAAGGACCTCGGCGTTACTCCGGACACTGATCTCTCTTTTGACAAACCTTTCTGTCTAAAAATGATGCAGAAAAATGTATCCATGCTTTTGTCACTTCGTGATTAGACTACTGCAATGCTCTACTTTCCGGCTACCCGGATAAAGCACTAAATAAACTGCAGTTAGTGCTAAATACGGCTGCTAGAATCTTGACTAGAACCAAAAAATGTGATCATATTACTCCAGTGCTAGCCTCTCTACACTGGCTTCCTGTCAAGGCAAGGGCTGATTTCAAGGTTTTTACTGCTAACCTACAAATCATTACATGGGCTTGCTCCTACCTATCTTTCCAATTTGGTCCTGCCGTACATACCTACACATACGCTATGGTCACAAGACGCAGGTCTCCTTATTGTCCCTAGAATTTCTAAGTAAACCGCTGGAGGCAGGGCCTTCTCCTATAGAGCTCAATTTTTATGGAATGGTCTGCCTACCCATGTGAGAGACTCAGACCTACTTCAGTAGGTCCCATGATTGAGTGTAGTCTGGCCCAGGAGTGTGAAGGTGAACGGAAAGGTACTGGAGCGATGAACCACCCTTGCTGTCTCTGCCTGGCCGGTTCCCCTCTTTCCACTGGGATTCTCTGCCTCTAACCCTGTTACAGGGGCTGAGTCACTGGCTTACTGGTGCTCTTCCATGCCGTCCCTAGGAGGGGTGCGTCACTTGAGTGGGTTGAGTCTCTGATGTGATCTTCATGTCCTCTCAGGTTCGTGCCGTGGGGTGGTTAAAGATATCCCTCTAATGGTGTGGGGGCTGTGCCTTGGCAAAATGGGTGGGGTTATATCCTGCCTGTTTGGCTCTGTCCGGGGGTATAGTCGGATGGGTCACAGTGTCTCCCGACCCCTCCTGTGTTAGCCTCCAGAAATTATGCTGCAGTAGTTTGTGTCGGGGGGCTAGGGTCAGTTTGTTATATCTGGAGTATTTCTCTTGTCTCCTGTGTGAATTTAAGTATGGTCCCTAATTCTCTCTCTCTTTCTCTTCTCTCGGAGGACCTGAGCCCTGGGACCATGCCTCAGGACTACCTGGCCTGATGACTCCTTGCTGTCCCCAGTCCACCTGGCCGTGCTGCTGCTCCAGTTTCAACTGTTCTGCATGCGCGCTATGGAGCCCTGACCTGTTCACCCGACGTTCTACCTGTCCCAGACCTGCTGTTTTCAACTCCCTAGAGACCGCAGGAGCGGTAGAGATACTCTTAATGATCGGCTATGAAAAGCCAACAGACATTTACTCCTTAGGTGCTAACCTGTTGCACCCTCTACAACCACTGTGATTATTATTATTTGACCCTGCTGGTCATCTATGAACGTTTGAACATCTTGGCCATGTTCTGTTATAATCTTCACCCGGCACAGCCAGAAGAGGACTGGCCACCCCTCAGAGCCTGGTTCCTCTCTAGGTTTCTTCCTAGGTTCCTGCCTTTCTGGCTAGTTTTTCCAAGCCACCGTGCTTCTACATCTGCATTGCTTGCTGTTTGGGGGTTTAGGCTGGGTTTCTGTACAGCACCTTGTGACATCAGCTGATGTAGAAAAGGGCTTTATAAATACATTTGATTGATCAAAGTGGTTAACACAATAACTGTGAAATTGATCATTTTAAGCACCATATTGACTTAGTGAACAACAACACAATACACAAAACTCTTGTGATCTCTCTAGTTGTCTCCCTCTTTAGTTATCTCCCTCTCTCCTTCTTTAGTTATCTCCCTCTCTCCCTCTTTAGTTATCTCCCTCTCTCCTTCTTTAGTTATCTCCCTCTCTCCTTCGTTAGTTATCTCCCTCTCTCCTTCTTTAGTTATCTCCCTCTCTCCTTCTTTAGTTATCACCCTCTCTCCTTCTTTAGTTATCTCCCTCTTTCCTTCTTTAGGTATCTCCCTCTCCCCTTCTGTAGTTATCTCCCTCCCCTTTAGTTATCTCCCTCTCCTTCTGTAGTTATCTCCCTCTCTCCTTCTTTAGTTATCTCCCTATCCCATTCTGTAGTTATCTCCCTATCTCCTTCTGTAGTTATCTCCCTCTCTCCTTCTTTAGTTATCACCCTCTCTCCTTCTTTAGTTATCTCCCTCTCTCCTTCTGTAGTTATCTCCCTCTCTCCTTCTGTAGTTATCTCCCTCTCTCCTTCTTTAGTTATCACCCTCTCTCCTTCTTTAGTTGTCTCCCTCTCTCCTTCTTTAGTTGTCTCCCTCTCTCCTTCTGTAGTTATCTCCCCCTCTCCTTTAGTTATCTCCCTCTCTCATTCTTTAGTTATCTCCCTCTCTCCTTCTTTAGTTATCTCCCTCTCTCCTTTAGTTATCTCCCTCTCTCCTTCTAGTTATCTCCCTCTCTCTTCTTTAGTTGTCTCCCCCTCTCCTTCTTTAGTTATCTCCCTCGCTCCTTCTTTAGTTGTCTCCCTCTCTCCTTCTCTCCTTCATTTACTCTGTTGAACACACACAAAATGCCTACACACATTTCTATAGCGAAATGTACATGTTTCGTACATCAAAGGAATGAGAAAATAACAACAATGAATGTGTAATAAACAACAGAACCCGAGACAAATCAACAGAGCTGGTTTCCCATGGCAACGGGCGGGGAGCAGTAATCTGAGAGCTGGTTTGGGGTTTCAGGATGGGTTTCTGTACAGCACCTTGTGACATCAGCTGATGTAGAAAAGGGCTTTATAAATACATTTGATTGATCAAAGTGGTTAACACAATGACTGTGAAATTGATCATTTTAAGCACCATATTGACTTAGTGAACAACAACACAATACACAAAACTCTTGTGATCTCTCTAGTTGTCTCCCTCTCTCCTTCTTTAGTTATCTCCCTCTCTCCCTCTTTAGTTATCTCCCTCTCTCCTTCTTTAGTTATATCCCTCTCTCCTTCTTTAGTTATCTCCCTCTCTCCTTCTTTAGTTATCTCCCTCTATCCTTCTTTAGTTATCTCCATCTCTCCTTCTTTAGTTATCCCCCTCTCCTTTAGTTATCTCCCCTCTCTCCTTCTTTAGTTATCTCCATCTCTCATTCTTTAGTTATCCCCCCTCCTTTAGTTATCTCCCTCTCTCCTTCTTTAGTTATCTACATCTCTCCTTCTTTAGTTATCCCCCCTCCTTTAGTTATCTCCCCCTCTCCTTCTTTAGTTATCTCCCTCTCTCCTTCTTTAGTTATCTCCCTCTCTCCTTCTTTAGTTATCTCCCTCTCTCCTTCTTTAGTTATCTCCCTCTCTCCTTCTTTAGTTATCCCCCCTCTCCTTTAGTTATCTCCCCTCTCCTTCTTTAGTTATCTCCCTCTCTCCTTCTTTAGTTATCCCCCCTCTCCTTTAGTTATCTCCCCTCTCCTTCTTTAGTTATCTCCCTCTCTCCTTCTTTAGTTATCTCCCTCTCTCCTTCTTTAGTTATCTCCCTCTCTCCTTCTTTAGTTATCTCCCTCTCTCCTTCTTTAGTTATCTCCCTCTTTCCTTCTTTAGTTATCCCCCCTCTCCTTTAGTTATCTCCCCTCTCCTTCTTTAGTTATCTCCCCATCTCCTTTAGTTATCTCCCTCTCTCCTTCTTTAGTTATCTCCCCCTCTCCTTCTTTAGTTATCTCCCTCTCTCCTGGTTTCCCATGGCAGCGGGAGGGGAGCAGTAATCTGAGAGCTGGTTTCCCATGGCAACGGGCGGGGAGCAGTAATCTGAGAGCTGGTTTCCCATGGCAGCGGGAGGGGAGCAGTAATCTGAGAGCTGGTTTCCCATGGCAACGGGAGGGGAGCAGTAATCTGAGAGCTGGTTTCCCATGGCAGCGGGCGGGGAGCAGTAATCTCAGAGCTGGTTTCCCATGGCAGCGGGCGGGGAGCAGTAATCTGAGAGCTGGTTTCCCATGGCAACGGGCGGGCAGCAGTAATCTGAGAGCTGGTTTTCCAATGGCAACGGGCGGGGAGCAGTAATCTGAGAGCTGGTTTCCCATGGCAACGGGCGGGGAGCAGTAATCTGAGAGCTGGTTTCCCATGGCAGCGGGCGGGGAGCAGTAATCTGAGAGCTGGTTTCCCATGGCAGCGGGAGGGGAGCAGTAATCTGAGAGCTGGTTTCCCATGGCAGCGGGCGGGGAGCAGTAATCTGAGAGCTGGTTTCCCATGGCAGCGGGCGGGGAGCAGTAATCTGAGAGCTGGTTTCCCATGGCAGCGGGAGGGGAGCAGTAATCTGAGAGCTGGTTTCCCATGGCAACGGGCGGGGAGCAGTAATCTGAGAGCTGGTTTCCCATGGCAACGGGCGGGGAGCAGTAATCTGAGGGCTGGTTTCCCATGGCAACGGGCGGGGAGCAGTAATCTGAGAGCTGGTTTCTCATGGCAACGGGCGGGGAGCAGTAATCTGAGAGCTGGTTTCCCATGGCAGCGGGAGGGGAGCAGTAATCTGAGAGCTGGTTTCCCATGGCAGCGGGCGGGGAGCAGTAATCTGAGAGCTGGTTTCCCATGGCAACGGGAGGGGAGCAGTAATCTGAGGGCTGGTTTCCCATGGCAGCGGGCGGGGAGCAGTAATCTGAGAGCTGGTTTCCCATGGCAACGGGCGGGGAGCAGTAATCTGAGAGCTGGTTTCCCATGGCAGCGGGAGGGGAGCAGTAATCTGAGAGCTGGTTTCCCATGGCAACGGGAGGGGAGTAGTAATCTGAGAGCTGGTTTCCCATGGCAGCGGGAGGGGAGCAGTAATCTGAGAGCTGGTTTCCCATGGCAGCGGGAGGGGAGCAGTAATCTGAGAGCTGGTTTCCCATGGCAACGGGAGGGGAGCAGTAATCTGAGAGCTGGTTTCCCATGGCAACGGGAGGGGAGCAGTAATCTGAGAGCTGGTTTCCCATGGCAGCGGGAGGGGAGCAGTAATCTGAGAGCTGGTTTCCCATGGCAGCGGGAGGGTAGCAGTAATCTGAGAGCTGGTTTCCCATGGCAACGGGAGGGGAGCAGTAATCTGAGAGCTGGTTTCCCATGGCAGCGGGCGGGGAGCAGTAATCTGAGAGCTGGTTTCCCATGCCTGTATCCCACTGCCCCATGGACCTCCACTCTGGACCTCTGATGGATCCTGTGATTGCAATAATCCATTTTGCTGTCAGATGAAAAGAAAGAGAAAATCACACACAGTCTCCCTCCCATGTGTCCACCAAACAAGCTACCATGTTGTGTACTGAGCCAACACATGGACCACAGGCCCACTGTGTGTGTGTGTGTGTGTGTGTGTGTGTGTGTGTGTGTGTGTGTGTGCAGTGTATTATCAGTCACGTTGGTATACACAGGGAGATCTGTGAGATCTCATGAATGATTAAATGGACTGCAGCATTTCCCCAGTGGCCTGCCTGCTAGTCTCATATCAACATGCCTCAGTTCACTAGAGAGGAACAACAAGAGAGATAGATCGGACATGAAAGGAGGGAAAGAATAATAAATACATAGTCCCAGTGTCATACACTGACAGAGATGATCAACACATAGTCCCAGTGTCATACACTGACAGAGATGATCAACACATAGTCCCAGTGTCATACACTGACAGAGATGATCAACACATAGTCCCAGTGTCATACACTGACAGAGATGATCAACACATAGTCCCAGTGTCATACACTGACAGAGATGATCAACACATAGTCCCAGTGTCATACACTGACAGAGATGATCAACACATAGTCCCAGTGTCATACACTGACAGAGATGATCAACACATAGTCCCAGTGTCATACACTGACAGAGATGATCAACACATAGTCCCAGTGTCATACACTGACAGAGATGATCAACACATAGTCTGTAGTAACTATTACCCTCAACTGAACGACTTGATTAGTGTAGTGTTAGCTAGCTACATAGTTGTCTTTGCTGTCTTCGTATCCAAGATAATTGTGTAGTTTAGAGTGTGTAGTTTTAGAGTGATTATCTTAATTTACCGAGGTTAGCTAGCCAGCTATTTGTCGTCCTTAACGTAGGAGACACTGCTAGCTAGCCAACAGCTAGCCAACGTCTACCGAACAGAACTTAACAACCCGGTCGCATTCCGCCTCGCTCCACAGGTAGTATCACATTTTCATTTCATTTCATTACAGTACAACGGTTTGATTTGTTTGATCGTAGCTAGCTACATAGCTAGCTACATAGCCGTCTCTGTATCAAAGATAATTGTGTAGTCTAGAGCGATTTTCTAGGTTACCTAGCCAGCTATTGTCGTTCTTTTAACGCAACGTAACGTAATCAACACTGCTAGCTAGCCAGCTAGCCCCCGAATCAACAACGCAGCCACTGCCAGCTAGCCTACAAAGTCAACAACGCAGCCACTGCCAGCTAGCCTACTTCAGCAGTACTGTATAATTTTTAATCATTTTAGTCAATAAGATTCTTGCTACATAAGCTCAACTTTCTGAACATTCGAGACGTGTAGTCCACTTGTCATTCCAATCTCCTTTGCATTAGCGTAGCCTCTTCTGTAGCCTGTCAACTATGTGTCTGTCTATCCCTGTTCTCTCCTCTCTGCACAGACCATACAAACGCTCCACACCGCGTGGCCGCGGCCACCCTAATCTGGTGGTCCCAGCGCGCACGACCCATGTGGAGTTCCAGGTCTCCGGTAGCCTCTGGAACTGCCGATCTGCGGCCAACAAGGCAGAGTTCATCTCAGCCTATGCCTCCCTCCAGTCCCTCGACTTCTTGGCACTGACGGAAACATGGATCACCACAGATAACACTGCTACTCCTACTGCTCTCTCTTCGTCCGCCCACGTGTTCTCACACACCCCGAGAGCTTCTGGTCAGTGGGGTGGTGGCACCGGGATCCTCATCTCTCCCAAGTGGTCATTCTCTCTTTCTCCCCTTACCCATCTGTCTATCGCCTCCTTTGAATTCCATGCTGTCACAGTTACCAGCCCTTTCAAGCTTAACATCCTTATCATTTATCGCCCTCCAGGTTCCCTCTTAGAGTTCTTCAAAGAGCTTGATGCCTTGATAAGCTCCTTTCCTGAGGACGGCTCACCTCTCACAGTTCTGGGCGACTTTAACCTCCCCACGTCTACCTTTGACTCATTCCTCTCTGCCTCCTTCTTTCCACTCCTCTCCTCTTTTGACCTCTCCCTCTCACCTTCCCCCCCTACTCACAAGGCAGGCAATACGCTCGACCTCATCTTTACTAGATGCTGTTCTTCCACTAACCTCATTGCAACTCCCCTCCAAGTCTCCGACCACTACCTTGTATCCTTTTCCCTCTCGCTCTCATCCAACACTTCCCACACTGCCCCTACTCGGATGGTATCGCGCCGTCCCAACCTTCGCTCTCTCTCCCCCGCTACTCTCTCCTCTTCCATCCTATCATCTCTTCCCTCTGCTCAAACCTTCTCCAACCTATCTCCTGATTCTGCCTCCTCAACCCTCCTCTCCTCCCTTTCTGCATCCTTTGACTCTCTATGTCCCCTATCCTCCAGGCCGGCTCGGTCCTCCCCTCCCGCTCCGTGGCTCGACGACTCATTGCGAGCTCACAGAACAGGGCTCCGGGCAGCCGAGTGGAAATGGAGGAAAACTCGCCTCCCTGCGGACCTGGCATCCTTTCACTCCCTCCTCTCTACATTTTCCTCTTCTGTCGCTGCTGCTAAAGCCACTTTCTACCACTCTAAATTCCAAGCATCTGCCTCTAACCCTAGGAAGCTCTTTGCCACCTTCTCCTCCCTCCTGAATCCTCCTCCCCTCCCCCCTCCTCCCTCTCTGCAGATGACTTCGTCAACCATTTTGAAAAGAAGGTCGACGACATCCGATCCTCGTTTGCTAAGTCAAACGACACCGCTGGTTCTGCTCACACTGCCCTACCCTGTGCTCTGACCTCTTTCTCCCCTCTCTCTCCAGATGACACCTCGCGTCTTGTGACGGCCGGCCGCCCAACAACCTGCCCGCTTGACCCTATCCCCTCCTCTCTTCTCCAGACCATTTCCGGAGACCTTCTCCCTTACCTCACCTCGCTCATCAACTCATCCCTGACCGCTGGCTACGTCCCTTCCGTCTTCAAGAGAGCGAGAGTTGCACCCCTTCTGAAAAAACCTACACTCGATCCCTCCGATGTCAACAACTACAGACCAGTATCCCTTCTTTCTTTTCTCTCCAAAACTCTTGAACGTGCCGTCCTTGGCCAGCTCTCCCGCTATCTCTCTCAGAATGACCTTCTTGATCCAAATCAGTCAGGTTTCAAGACTAGTCATTCAACTGAGACTGCTCTTCTCTGTATCACGGAGGCGCTCCGCACTGCTAAAGCTAACTCTCTCTCCTCTGCTCTCATCCTTCTAGACCTATCGGCTGCCTTCGATACTGTGAACCATCAGATCCTCCTCTCCACCCTCTCCGAGTTGGGCATCTCCGGCGCGGCCCACGCTTGGATTGCGTCCTACCTGACAGGTCGCTCCTTCCAGGTGGCGTGGCGAGAATCCGTCTCCTCACCACGTGCTCTCACCACTGGTGTCCCCCAGGGCTCTGTTCTAGGCCCTCTCCTATTCTCGCTATACACCAAGTCACTTGGCTCTGTCATAACCTCACATGGTCTCTCCTATGATTGCTATGCAGACGACACACAATTCATCTTCTCCTTTCCCCCTTCTGATGACCAGGTGGCGAATCGCATCTCTGCATGTCTGGCAGACATATCAGTGTGGATGACGGATCACCACCTCAAGCTGAACCTCGGCAAGACGTAGCTGCTCTTCCTCCCGGGGAAGGACTGCCAGTTCCATGATCTCGCCATCACGGTTGACAACTCCACTGTGTCCTCCTCCCAGAGCGCTAAGAACCTTGGCGTGATCCTGGACAACACCCTGTCGTTCTCAACTAACATCAAGGCGGTGGCCCGTTCCTGTAGGTTCATGCTCTACAACATCTACAGAGTACGACCCTGCCTCACACAGGAAGCGGCGCAGGTCCTAATCCAGGCACTTGTCATCTCCCTTCTGGATTACTGCAACTCGCTGTTGGCTGGGCTCCCTGCCTGTGCCATTAAACCCCTACAACTCATCCAGAACACCGCAGCCCGTCTGGTGTTCAACCTTCCCAAGTTCTCTCACGTCACCCCGCTCCTCCGCTCTCTCCACTGGCTTCCAGTTGAAGCTCGCATCCGCTACAAGACCATGGTGCTTGCCTACGGAGCTGTGAGGGGAACGGCACTTCAGTACCTCCAGGCTCTGATCAGGCCCTACACCCAAACAAGGGCACTGCGTTCATCCACCTCTGGCCTGCTCGCCTCCCTACCACTGAGGAAGTACAGTTCCCGCTCAGCCCAGTCAAAACTGTTCGCTGCTCTGGCCCCCCAATGGTGGAACAAACTCCCTCACGACGCCAGGACAGCGGAGTCAATCACCACCTTCCGGAGACACCTGAAACCCCACCTCTTTAAGGAATACCTAGGATAGGTATCACTTTGATATTGCATAATCACTTTGATCGTTGTATATATATAAAAAAAAATGAACCTTTCCAAGCCAGATACACAACCCAACCAGATACACAACCCAACCAGATACACAACCCAACCAGATACACAACCCAACCAGATACACAACCCAACCAGATACACAACCCAACCAGATACACAACCCAACCAGATACACAACCCAACCAAGCTGCACTGCTTCTTAACACAGCGCACATCCAACCCGGAAGCTAGCCGCACCAATGTGTCGGAGGAAACACCTGGCAACCTTGGTTAGCAAGCACTGCGCCCGGCCCGCCACAGGAATCTCTGGTGCACAATGAGACAAGGATATCCCTACCGGCCAAGCCCTCCCTAACCTGAACGACACTAGGAGTCATCCCACAGACCTCCCGGTCAGTTACGACAGAGCCTGGGCACGAACCCAGAGTCTCTGGTGGCACAGCCCTTAACCACCGCGCCACCCGGGAGGCTAGTCCAGAACGTTTTTTTGTGTTATTATATACAGCTGGAAATAACTGTTGGACATCAGAGTGGAGGTAACTCACCAGCATTATGACCAGGAATACGACTTTCCCCAATTGGATCCTTTGTTCGTACCCCCCAGGGCAAATGAACTTATCCCAGGGGCTGCTCCAAGTATTCGGAGTGGACTTCTAGTCTGACTCAGGAGACGTGCACACCATCCACCGCTTCCGAGTATATTACTCGCTAATGTTCACTTTCTGGACAATAAAGAAGACGAGCTCCAGAGTTACATCAGGGACTGTAACATACTCTGTTTCACAGCATCATGGCTTTCTCCGGATATACTGCCCCCGTCCATACATCCAGTTGGGTTCTTCCTACATCGTGCAGACAGGAATAAAAAAGGCGCTGCTATATGTTTCATGGTGTTATTGTGATAATGTACAGAAACTCAAGTCCTTTTGTTCAGTGGTGGAAAAAGTACCCAATTGTCATATTTGAGTAAAACTAAAGATACCTTAATAGAAAATGACTCAAGTAAAAGTGAAAGTCACCCAGTAAAATACTACTTGAGTAAAAGTCAAAAAGCATTTGGTTTTAATTATACTTAAGTATCACAAGTGCATGTAATTGCTAAATTAAGTATTAATCTTTTCAAATTGCTTATATGAAGCAAACCAGGTGGCAAAATTTTATTTTTATTTTTATTATTATTTTTATTTACAGAAAGCCAGGGGCATGCTCCAACACTTGGTGAGTCCACCAGATCAGAGGCTCCAACACTTTGACATAATTGACAAAGGAAGCATGTGTTTGGTGAGTCCACCAGATCAGAGGCAGTAGGGATTACCAGGGATGTTCTCTTGTGTGAATTAGACAATTTTTCTGTCCTGCTAACCATTCAAAATGTAATAAATATTTTTGGGTGTCAGGGAAAACATATTAAGTAAAAAGTACAATATTTTCTTTAGGAATGTAGTGGAGTAAAAGTAAAAGTAGTAAAAAATATAAATAGTAAAGTTAAATACAGATACTCCAAAAAACAACTTAAGTAGTACTTTAAAAAGTATTTTTACTTAAGTACTTCACCCCACTGCTTTTGTTCACCCGACTTAGAATACCTCACAATCAAATGCCGACCGTATTACCTCCTAAGAGAATTCTCTTTGTTTACAGTCACGGCCGTGTATGTTCCCCCTCAAGCTGATACCACAACAGCCCTCAAGGAACTATACTGTGCAAACTGGAAACCACATATCCCGAGACGGCCTTTATTATAACTGGGGATTTTAACAAAGCAAGTTTAACAAAGCAAGTTTGAGGAAAACGTTACCAAAGTTCTACCAACACATTGACTGTAGTACACACGCTGCTAAAACGGTCGACCACTGCTACTCCCCCTTCCGGGATGCATACAAGGCCCTCCACTGTTCTTCCTTTGGCAAATCAGATCACACCTCCATTTTGCTCTCTTCCTATAGGCAGAAACTCAAACAGGAAATAACCGTGCTAAGGTCTGTTCAATGCTGGTCTGACCAATCAGAATCCATGCTTCAAGATTGTTATGATCACGCGGACTGGGATACAGTTTAAGTCGGAAGTTTACACACACCTTAGCCAAATACATTTAAACTCAGTTTTTTTTAACAATTCCTGACATTTAATCCTAGTAAAAATTCCCTGTCTTAGGTGAGTTAGGATCACAACTTTATTTTAAGAATGTGAAATGTCAGAATAATAGTAGTGTGATTTATTTAGGCTTTTATTTCTTTCATCACATTCCCAGTGGGTCAGAAGTTTACATAAACTCAATTAGTATTTGGTAGCATTGCCTTTAAATTGTTTAAATTGGGTCAAACGTTTCGGGAAGCCTTCCACAAGCTTCCCACAATAAGTTGGGTGAATTTTGGTCAATTCCTCCTGACACAGCTGGTGTAACTGAGTCAGGTTTGTAGGCCTCCTTGCTTGCACACTCTTTTTCAGTTCTGCCCACATATTTTCTCTAGGATTGAGGTCAGGGCTTTGTGATGGCAACTCCAATACCTTGACTTTGTTGTCCTTAAGCCATTATGCCACAACTTTGGAAGTATGCTTGGGGTCATTGTCCATTTGGGAGACCTATTTGCGACCAAGCTTTAACTTCCTGACTGATGTCTTGAGATGTTGCTTCAATATATCCACATGATTTTCCTTCCTCATGAAGTCATCTATTTGTGAAGTGCACCAGACCTTCCTGCAGCAAAACACCCCCACAACATGATGCTGCCACCCCCGTGCTTCATGGTTGGGATGGTGTTCTTCGGCTTTCAAGCCACCCCCTTTTTCCTCCAAACATAACAATGATTATGGCCAAACAGTTCTATTTTTGTTTCATCAGACCAGAGGACATTTCTCCAAAAAGTACGATCTTTGTCCCCATGTGTAGTTGCAAACCATAGTCTGGCTTTTTTATGGCGGTTTTGGAGCAGTGGCTTCTTCCTTGCAGAACGGCCTTTCAGGTTATGTCAATATAAGACTTGTTTTACTGTGGATATAGATACTTTTGTACCTGTTTCCTACAGTATATTCACAATGTCCTTTGCTGTTGTTCTGGGATTGATTTGCACTTTTTGCACCAAAGTACGCTCATCTCTAGGATGACAGAACGCATCTCCTTCCTGAGCAGTATGACGGCTGTGTGGTCCCATGGTGTTTATACTTGCGTACTATTGTTTGTACAGATCAACGTGGTACGTTCAGGCATCTGGAAATTGTTCCTAAGGATGAGGGGCGGCAGGGTAGCCTAGTGGTTAGAGCGTTGGACTAGTAACCGGAAGATTGCAAGTTCAAACCCCCGAGCTGACAAGGTACAACCTTGTCATTCTGCCCCTGAACAGGCAATTAACCCACTGTTCCTAGGCCGTCATTGAAAATAAGAATTTGTTCTTAACTGACTTGCCTAGTTAAATAAAGGTAAAAAAATAAAAAATGAACCAGACTTGTGAACGTCTACATTTGGTTTTCTGAGGTCTTGGCTTTTCCCATGATGCCAAGCAAAGAGACACTGAGTTTGAAGGTAGGCCTTGAAATACATCCACAGGTACACCTCCAATTGACTCAAATTATGTCAATTAGCCTATCAGAAGCTTCTAAAGCCATGACATCATTTTCTGGAATTTTCCAAGCTGTTTAAAGGCACTTAGTGTATGTAAACTTCTGACCCACTGGAATTGTGATACAGTGAATTATAAGTGAAATAATCTGTCTGTAAACAATTGTTGGAAACATTACTTGTGTCATGCACAAAGTTGATGCCCTAACTGACTTGCCAAAACTATATTTTGTTCACAAGAAATGTGTGGAGTGGTTGAAAAACAAGTTTTAATGACTCTAACCTAAGTGCATGTAAACTTCCAACTTTAACTGTATGTTCTAGGTAGCCTCTGAGAATAACAATGACGTATACACGGACATTCATCAGGAAATGTATTGGGGATGTCGTTCACACTGTGACTATTAAAACCTACCAGACTAGAAACCGTGGATAGATGCCAGCATTCGAGCAAAAACTGGGAAAACCAGCCATGTCTCGGACACTGAGGTCCTTCTCCCAGAGCAGTTAAACACCTCCTCCTGCTTTGATGATAACACAGTGCCACTAACGCAGCCCGCACCCAAGGACTGTAGGCTCTCCTTCTCCGTGGCCAACGTGAGTAAGATATTTAAGCTTGTTCACCCTCACAAGGCTGCCGACACAGACGGCATCCCTAGCCGCATTCTCAGAGTTTTTGCAGACCAGCTGCTGGGGCCGAGAGATTTGAAAAACAGCTTCGATATCAAGTCCCAGACTGTTAAAAAG
The DNA here is from genome assembly GCF_034236695.1 of Oncorhynchus nerka. NCBI lineage: Eukaryota > Metazoa > Chordata > Actinopteri > Salmoniformes > Salmonidae > Oncorhynchus > Oncorhynchus nerka. Next base: position 9,985,776 of record NC_088406.1, read on the forward strand.
CCATCACTAGCCGGCTACCACCAGGTTACTCCACAATGCACCTTAGAGACTGCTTCCCTATATACATAGACATGGAATCACTAGTCACTTTAATAATGGAAAACTAGTCATTTTAATAATGTTTCCATACTGCTTCACTCATTTCATTTGTATATACTGTATTTTAGTCAATGCCACTCCGACATTGTTCGTTCTAATATTTATATATTTTTTAAAAACCTCTTCGAACCACCCATCCCGGATCCAGGAGAATTGTCATCAGCAACCGCTGAATAGCATAGCGCCACAGTCAAATAATATTACTAGAAAATATTCATATTCATGAAATCACAAGTGCAATATAGGAAAACACAGTTTAGCCTTTTGTTAATCCACCTGTCGTCTCAGATGTCAACAGAAACATGTCAAAAGTTTTTTATATTCAATCCTCAGGGTGTTTTTCAAATATCTATTCGATAATATATCATCCGGGACAGTTGGCTTTTCACTAGGACCGGGAGTAACAATGGCCGCCTCTCTCTTTTGCGCACAAATCACTCTGAGAGCCCCACCTGTCCACTTACGCAATGTGGTCGTTCACGCTCATTCTTCAAAATAAAAGCCTGAAACTATGTCTAAAGGCTGTTGACACTTTAGGGAAGCCATAGAAAAAGGAATTGGGTTGATATCCCTTTCAATGGGCAATAGGGATGCATAGGAACACAGTGGTTTCAAAATAAGAGTCACTTCCTGATTGGATTTTTCTCAGGCATTCACCTGCAATATCAGTTCTGTTATACTCACAGACAATATTTTGACAGTTTTGGAAACTTTAGAGTGTTTTCTATCCTAAGCTGTCAATTATATGCATATTCTAGCATCTTGTCCTGGGAAATAGGCCGTTTACTTTGGGAACGTTATTTTTCCAAACATAAAAATAGTGCCCCCTAGCTTCAAGAGGTTAATTCCATTCTTTTACTTTTAGATTTGTGTGTATTGTTGTAAATTGTTAGATACTACTGCACTGTTGGAGCTAGGAACAGAAGCATTTTGCTACACCTGCAAGAATATATGCTAATTATGTGTATGTAATAAAATGTGATTTGATTTGTCAACATAGCCACTAGAACCAACGTGTTAGTAAATCCACTACAATCATGCAGTACAGTGTACAGTCAGAAAGCAGTTTAGCAGTTACACCAGAGGGCCCTGGTGGCAATAAAATAATAAAACCAAAAGCTTACTTACCTTGACTTGGAAGTGTTCCAGTGTTGTGTTCCAGCCCTGTCCAGGGTTGTCATCGGATGGGGCCACAATGTCTCCTGACCCCTCCTGTCTCAGCTTCCAGTATTTATGCTGCAGAAGTTTATGTGTCGGGGGGCTAGGGTCAGTTTGTTATATCTGGAGTACTTCTCCTGTCCTATCCGGTGTCCTGTGTGAACTCTCTAATTCTCTCGCTCTTTCTTTTTTTTTCTCTCTCGGAGGACCTGAGCCCTAGGACCATGCCTCAGGTCTACCTGACATGATGACTCCTTACTGTCCCCAGTCCACCTGGCCGTGCTGCTGCTCCAGTTTCAACTGTTCTGCCTTTGATTATTATTATTTGACCATGCTGGTCATTTATGAACATTTGAACATCTTGGCCATGTTCTGTTATAATCTCCACCCGGCACAGCCAGGAGAGGACTGGCCAACCCACATAGCCTGGTTCCTCTCTAGGTTTCTTCCTAGGTTTTGGCCTTTCTAGGGAGTTTTTCCTAGCCACCGTGCTTCTACACCTGCATTGCTTGCTGTTTGGGGTTTTAGGCTGGGTTTCTGTACAGCACTTTGAGATATCAGCTGATGTACGAAGGGCTATATAAATAAATTTGATTTGGATAGCCATAGTATGTCTTTGTACGGTTAACCTAATGTTTAGCTGTTTATGACCCAGTAGCCAGCTCAGTTAACTCAAACTTCTCTGTTCGAGTCGGCTAAACTAGCTAGCTGCATTTGCTAGCTAAATGAAAGTGAAAGTTTTAAAAATACAACCAAATATAGCTAACTCTCTCTCTCTCTCTCTTGCTTCTCCATCATTTTTGAAGAAATTAATTTGTTCAAAACTGTTCAACTATTGTCTTTCTCTATCTTTGAGTCAATTCCTCAACACATTTTATGCCCTGCAATGCAAGCTAGCTGTAGCTTATGCTTTCAGTAATATATTCATTCTCTGATCCTTTGATTGGGCGGACAACATGTCAGTTCAATCTGCAAGAGCTCTGATAGGTTGGATGGTGTCCTCCGGAAGTTGTCATATTTACTTTGTAGGTCTATGGAAGGGGGTGAGAACCATGAGCCTCCTAGGTTTTGTATTGAAGTCAATCTACCCAGAGGAGGACAGAAGATAGCTGTCCTCCGGCTACACCATGGTGCTACCCTACAGAGTGCTGTTGAGGCTAATGTAGACCTTCTTCACTAAACATTAATATATTTTGTATAGTTTTATCTAAAAATGATAACTTTTTAAACTGTTTAACTATTTAAAAAAAAAAAATGAAATTCACCAAGTAGTATGTCTTTGTACGGTTAACCTAATGTTTAGCTGTTTATAACCCAGTAGACAGCTCAGTTAACCTAATGTTTAGCTGTTTATAACCCAGTAGACAGCTCAGTTAACCTAATGTTTATAACCCAGTAGACAGCTCAGTTAACCTAATGTTTATAACCCAGTAGACAGCTCAGTTAACCTAATGTTTAGCTGTTTATAACCCAGTAGACAGCTCAGTTAACCTAATGTTTATAACTCAGCAGACAGCTCAGTTAACCTAATGTTAATAACCCAGTAGACAGCTCAGTTAACCTAATGTTTATAACCCAGTAGACAGCTCAGTTAACCTAATGTTAATAACCCAGTAGACAGCTCAGTTAACCTAATGTTTATAACCCAGTAGACAGCTCAGTTAAGCTAATGTTAATAACCCAGTAGACAGCTCAGTTAACCTAATGTTTATAACTCAGTAGACAGCTCAGTTAACCTAATGTTAATAACCCAGTAGACAGCTCAGTTAACCTAATGTTTATAACCCAGTAGACAGCTCAGTTAACCTAATGTTTATAACCCAGTGGACAGCTCAGTTAACCTAATGTTTAGCTGTTTATAACCCAGTAGACAGCTCAGTTAACCTAATGTTTATAACTCAGTGGACAGCTCAGTTAACCTAATTTTTATAACCCAGTAGACAGCTCAGTTAACCTAATGTTTAAGACCCAGTAGACAGCTCAGTTAACCTAATGTTTAGCTGTTCCTGGACAGCTCAAATTCAGCTCAAATTCAAATCAAATGTATTTCATAAAGCCCTGTTTACATCAGCAACCCAGCCTAAAACCCCAAAGAGCCAGCAATGCAGAGGCAGAAGCACAGTGGATAGGACAAACTCCTTGGAAGACAGCTCCCCCTAGAGGTAGTATTGGGACTAACAGAGTAGAGATGTGTGTGTTCGTACTCCTCTTAGCAGGTCAACAAGATGCTCCAAAGCTTTCACCTGGATGTGGCCGGTAACCTTGACTACAAGAACCTGTGTTACATCATCACCCACGGAGAGGACAAGGAGAATAAGAGGGCGCACGTAGAGATAGAGGACTAGATGGATATGACCTTTTTTAACATTGGCATTTCCATTGAGGGATTCCACCAAGACGAGTCGTCTATCTATCTCTATAGCGGGGCACTGTCAGGGAAAGGAGCAAGAAGTTGAACAGAGGAGGGAAGGGATGAGGGGGGATTTTGTAAATAGCCTATAACCAGATAACAACACTACTAGTCACCCTAGGCAGACGGGTTGCCTCCTACATTGACAAAGTTCCGACATACACTAGGTCTGGGATTTCCTAGACTACTGTACTACTACAACAGAGCTAGTGACTAGGGGGTTATGACAACAGTGACTAGGGGGTTATGACAACAGTGACTAGGGGGTTATAACAACAGTGACTAGGGGGTTATGACAACAGTGACTAGGGGGTTATAACAACAGTGACTAGGGGGTTATAACAACAGTGACTAGGGGGTTATAACAACAGTGACTAGGGGGTTATAACAACAGTGACTAGGGGGTTATAACAACAGGTAGTAACTAGGGGTTTATAAGAACAGGTAGTGGCTAGGGGGTTATAACAACAGGTAGTGGCTAGGGGGTTATAACAACAGGAAGTGACTAGGGGGTTATAACAACAGGTAGTGGCTAGGGGGTTATAACAACAGGAAGTGACTAGGGGGTTATAACAACAGTGACTAGGGGGTTATAACAACAGTGACTAGGGGGTTATGACAACAGTGACTAGGGGGTTATAACAACAGTGACTAGGGGGTTATGACAACAGTGACTAGGGGGTTATAACAACAGTGACTAGGGGGTTATAACAACAGTGACTAGGGGTTTATAACAACAGGTAGTAACTAGGGGTTTATAAGAACAGGTAGTGGCTAGGGGGTTATAACAACAGGTAGTGGCTAGGGGGTTATAACAACAGGAAGTGACTAGGGGGTTATAACAACAGGTAGTGGCTAGGGGGTTATAACAACAGGAAGTGACTAGGGGGTTATAACAACAGTGACTAGGGGGTTATAACAACAGTGACTAGGGGGTTATGACAACAGTGACTAGGGGGTTATAACAACAGTGACTAGGGGTTTATAACAACAGTGACTAGGGGTTATAACAACAGGTAGTAACTAGGGGTTATATCAACAGTGACTAGGGGAAAATAACAACAGGTAGTGACTAGGGGGTTATAACAACAGGTAGTAACTAGGGGTTATATCAACAGTGACTAGGGGAAATAACAACAGGTAGTAACTAGGGTTTTATAACAACATGTAGTGGCTAGGGGGTTATAACAACAGGAAGTGACTAGGGGGTTATAACAACAGTGACTAGGGGGTTATAACAATAGGAAGTGACTAGGGGGTTATAACAACAGGAAGTTACTAGGGGGTTATAACAACAGGAAGTGACTAGGGGGTTATAACAACAGGAAGTGACTAGGGGTTATATCAACAGTTACTAAGGGTTTATAACAACAGGTAGTGGCTAGGGTGTTATAACAACAGTGACTAGGGGAAAATAACAACAGGTAGTAACTAGGGTTTTATAACAACATGTAGTGGCTAGGGGGTTATAACAACAGGAAGTGACTAGGGGGTTATAACAACAGTGACTAGGGGGTTATAACAATAGGAAGTGACTAGGGGGTTATAACAACAGGAAGTTACTAGGGGGTTATAACAACAGGAAGTGACTAGGGGGTTATAACAACAGGAAGTGACTAGGGGTTATATCAACAGTTACTAAGGGTTTATAACAACAGGTAGTGGCTAGGGTGTTATAACAACAGTGACTAGGGGAAAATAACAACAGGTAGTGACTAGGTGGTTATAACAATAGGTAGGGACTAGGGTTTTATAACAACATGTAGTGGCTAGGGGGTTATAACAACAGGAAGTGACTAGGGGGTTATAACAACATGTAGTGGCTAGGGGGTTATAACAACAGGAAGTGACTAGGGGGTTATAACAACAGTGACTAGGGGGTTATAACAACAGGAAGTGACTAGGGAGTTATAACAACAGTGACTAGGGGGTTATAACAACAGGAAGTGACTAGGGGGTTATAACAACAGTGACTAGGGGGTTATAACAACAGGAAGTGACTAGGGGGTTATAACAACAGGAAGTGACTAGGGGGTTATAACAACAGGAAGTGACTAGGGGGTTATAACAACAGGTAGTGTCTAGGGGGTTATAACAACAGGTAGTGACTAGGGGTTTATAAGAACAGGTAGTGGCTAGGGGGTTATAACAACAGGAAGTGACTAGGGGGTTATAACAACAGGTAGTGACTAGGGGGTTATAACAACAGGAAGTGACTAGGGGGTTATAACAACAGGTAGTGGCTAGGGGTCCTAACAACAGGTAGTGACTAGGGGTTTAAAACAACAGGTAGTGTCTAGGGGGTTATAACAACAGTGACTAGGGGTTTATAAGAACAGGTAGTGACTAGGGGTTCATAACAACAGGTAGTGACTAGGGGGTTATAACAACAGTGACTAGGGGTTTATAAGAACAGGTAGGGGGTTATAACAACAGTGACAACAGTGACTAGGGGTTTATAAGAACAGGTAGTGACTAGGGGTTCATAACAACAGCTAGTGACTAGGGGTTTATAACAACAGGTAGTGACTAGGGGTTTATAACAACAGGTAGTGGCTAGGGGTTTATAACAACAGGTAGTGGCTAGGGGGTTATAACAACAGGTAGTGCCTAGGGGGTTATAATAACAGTGACTAGGGGAAAATAAAAACAGGTAGTGGCTAGGGGGTTATAACAACAGGCAGTGACTAGGGGTTATAACAACAGGTAGTGGCTAGGGGATTATAAGAACAGGTAGTGACTAGGGGTTTATAACAACAGGTAGTGGCTAGGGGTTATAACAACAGGTAGTGGCTAGGGTGTTATAACAACAGGTAGTGACTAGGGGTTTATAAGAACAGGTAGTGACTAGGGGTTTATAACAACAGGTAGTGGCTAGGGGTTTATAAGAACAGGTAGTGGCTAGGGGGTTATAACAACAGGTAGTGACTAGGGGTTATAACAACAGGTAGTGGCTAGGGTGTTATAACAACAGTGACTAGGGGTTTATAACAACAGGTAGTGACTAGGGG
>NC_088406.1:9997453-10214953 GCF_034236695.1 Oncorhynchus nerka
ACACACACACACACACACACACACACACACTAAACACTCATTGGTGTCTTAAAAAATACATGGTCTCCGTCTGGCCACCAGAGTGCTTCCTTGAGGATGGACGGGAGGAGAGTTGGAGGGGCTGGAGTCGCCTGGTCTTGATGGTGGACTCGGCCAGTCTGGTCTTGATGGCGGGGAAGGAAAAGGAGTCTGGTAGGCCTTCCAGTCCAGAGCCTGACTCCACTGGACTCTCTGCATACAGAAAAGGACAATGGTAGAAACCATGAGAACAAACATTAAGAGTCTCACTTTCTGAGTCTCACTCTATTCTCTGGACCCAAGTAATACTATTGTGGAAATCACGTGTTCCAGAATCAGAAACCCCTCCCCTTTACCGTGGATGCCAATCATGTGTTCCAGAATCAGAAACCCCTCCCCCTTTACCGTGGATGCCAATCATGTGTTCCAGAATCAGAAACCCCTCCCTCTTTACCGTGGATGCCAATCATGTGTTCCTTTACCGTGGATGCCAATCATGTGTTCCAGAATCAGAAACCCCTCCCCCTTTACCGTGGATGCCAATCATGTGTGCCAGAATCAGAAACCCCTCCCCCTTTACCGTGGATGCCAATCATGTGTTCCAGAATCAGAAACCCCTCCCCTTTACCGTGGATGCCAATCATGTGTTCCAGAATCAGAAACCCCTCCCTCTTTACCGTGGATGCCAATCATGTGTTCCAGAATCAGAAACCCCTCCCCCTTTACCGTGGATGCCAATCATGTGTTCCAGAATCAGAACTCTCTCTGCCAGGATCTTGAGAGCTTCCCTCAGCTGCTGCAATCCTTCAGCTTCCCCCTGAGAGACAGACAGATACAGACACTCCTTCAGCTTCCCCCTGAGAGACAGACAGATACAGACATACTCCTTCAGCTTCCCCCTGAGAGACAGACAGATACAGACACTCCTTCAGCTCCCCCCTGAGAGACAGACAGATACAGACATACTCCTTCAGCTTTCCCTGAGAGACAGACAGATACAGACATACTCCTTCAGCTTCCCCCTGAGAGACAGACAGATACAGACACTACTTCAGCGCCCCCCTGAGAGACAGACAGATACAGACACTCCTTCAGCTTCCCCCTGAGAGACAGACAGATACAGACACTCCTTCAGCTTCCCCCTGAGAGACAGACAGATACAGACACTCCTTCAGCTTCCCCCTGAGAGACAGACATACTCCTTCAGCTTCCCCCTGAGAGACAGACAGATACAGACACTACTTCAGCGCCCCCCTGAGAGACAGACATATACCGACATACTCCTTCAGCTTCCCCCTGAGAGACAGACAGATACAGACACTCCTTCAGCTTCCCCCTGAGAGACAGACAGATACAGAAATTTTCCTTCAGCTTCCCCCTGAGAGACAGACAGTTACAGACACTCCTTCAGCTTCCCCCTGAGAGACAGACAGATACAGACACTCCTTCAGCTTCCCCCTGAGAGACAGACAGATACAGACATACTCCTTCAGCTTCCCCCTGAGAGACAGACAGATACAGACATACTCCTTCAGCTTCCCCCTGAGAGACAGACAGATACAGACACTCCTTCAGCTTCCCCCTGTGAGACAGACAGATACAGACACTCCTTCAGCTTCCCCCTGAGAGACAGACAGATACAGACACTCCTTCAGCTTCCCCCTGAGAGACAGAGAGATACAGACACTCCTTCAGCGCCCCCCTGAGAGACAGACAGATACAGACACTCCTTCAGCTTCCCCCTGAGAGACAGACAGATACAGGCACTCACTCAGCTCCCCCCTTGAGATACAGACAGACACAGACAGACATGCATTCAGAAACACACTCACCTCCACGGGCAAAAAGAGCCATGAATACTTATATATTAAAATCTACTGAGGTCCAATACTGTGCATACCTCAGGTAAACCCTCTCCTGGCTCCCCCTTCTGCCCAGACTGCCCCTGTAAACACAGGCACACATACATTATCAACACAGAGGCAACATACACTGACTACCTAGAATACACAGAATGTCTGAGTGTGTGTGAAATACTATGTGCAAGACTAGGAGGTCAAATACATGTGTGCGTGCAACACGTGCTGTACTCACAGGCTGGCCATGCTCCCCTGGCAATCCTGAAGGGCCCTATATATATATATATATATATATATATATATATATATATATAGAGAGAGAGAGAGAGAGAGAGAGAGAGAGAGAGAGAGAGAGAGAGAGAGAGAGAGAGAGACAGAGAGACAGAGAGACAGAGAGAGAGAGAGAGAGACCAGGCCCTGATTAAAAATAGTGCACTCTGTAGGGGACAGGGTTCCATTTGGGAGGATACCTTAGTAATTGAGGTCTTTGAAGAGTGCCCGTCTACCTCCTGATCAAACAGATGTCTTGTGCACAATGGAACAAAGACGCTGTTGAAATAAACCCTCTGAACCTTTCATAGCGAATGAATTACAAAGCAGTCCAGTGTTTTCTTATGAGAACATTAGGGGTAACATTTTGCCTCACCCTCTCCCCTGCGTCTCCTTTAGGACCGGGATTCCCAGCCTTGCCTTGGAGACCTCCCTCTGCCTGCAACGCACGAACAGAGCGACATTTCAGACACCTCTCTCACATAGCCAGGCTCACACTGCCCTGACCTTGACCATAGTAACATCTCTGTTATGTAATGTTGACCGTGACCATAGTAACATCTCTGCTATGTAATGTTGACTGTGACCATAGTAACATCTCTGCTATGTAATTTTGACTGTGACCATAGTAACATCTCTGCTATGTAATGTTGACTGTGACCATAGTAACATCTCTGCTATGTAATGTTGACCTGACCGTGACCATAGTAACATCTCTGCTATGTAATGTTGACCGTGACCATAGTAACAGCTCTCCTATGTAATGTTGACCTGACCGTGACCATAGTAACAGCTCTCCTATGTAATGTTGACCGTGACCATAGTAACAGCTCTCCTATGTAATGTTGACCTGACCGTGACCATAGTAACATCTCTGCTATGTAATGTTGACCGTGACCATAGTAATATCTCTGCTATGTAATGTTGACCTGACTGTGACCATAGTAACATCTCTGCTATGTAATGTTGACCGTGACCATAGTAACATCTCTGCTATGTAATGTTGACCTGACCGTGACCATAGTAACATCTCTGCTATGTAATGTCACCCTGACCTTGACCATAGTAACATCTCTGCTATGTAATGTTGCCCTGACCGTAACCATAGTAACATCTCTGCTATGTAATGTTGACCTTGACCATAGTAACATCTCTGCTATGTAATGTTGACCTTGACCATAGTAACATCTCTTCTATGTAATGTTGACCTTGACCATAGTAACATCTCTGCTATGTAATGTTGACTGTGACCATAGTAACATCTCTTCTATGTAATGTTGACCTGACTGTGACCATAGTAACATCTCTGCTATGTAATGTTGACTGTGACCATAGTAACATCTCTGCTATGTAATGTTGACCGTGACCATAGTAACGTCTCTGCTATGTAATGTTGACGTGACCGTGGCCATAGTAACATCTCTCCTATGTAATGTTGACCTGACTGTGACCATAGTAACATCTCTTCTATGTAATGTTGACCTTGACCATAGAAACATCTCTGCTATGTAATGTTAACCTGACCGTGATCATAGTAACATCTCTGCTATGTAATGTTGACCGTGACCATAGTAACATCTCTGCTATGTAATGTTGACCTGACCGTGACCATAGTAACATCTCTGCTATGTAATGTTGACCGTGACCATAGTAACATCTCTGCTATGTAATGTTGACCTGACTGTGACCATAGTAACATCTCTGCTATGTAATGTTGACCTTGACCATAGTAACATCTCTACTCTGTAATGTTGACCGTGACCATAGTAACATCTCTGCTATGTAAAGTTGACCTGACCTTGACCATAGTAACATCTCTGCTATGTAATGTTGACTGTGACCATAGTAACATCTCTGTTATGTAATGTTGACTGTGACAATAGTAACATCTCTGCTATGTAATGTTGACTGTGACCATAGTAACATCTCTGTTATGTAATGTTGACTGTGACCATAGTAACATCTCTGCTATGTAATGTTGACTGTGACCATAGTAACATCTCTGCTATGTAATGTTGACCGTGACCATAGTAACATCTCTGCTATGTAATGTTGACCGTGACCATAGTAACATCTCTGCTATGTAATGTTGACCTGACCGTGACCATAGTAACATCTCTGCTATGTAATGTTGACCGTGACCATAGTAACATCTCTTCTATGTAATGTTGACCTGACTGTGACCATAGTAACATCTCTGCTATGTAATGTTGACTGTGACCATAGTAACATCTCTGCTATGTAATGTTGACCGTGACCATAGTAATGTCTCTGCTATGTAATGTTGACGTGACCGTGGCCATAGTAACATCTCTCCTATGTAATGTTGACCTGACTGTGACCATAGTAACATCTCTTCTATGTAATGTTGACCTTGACCATAGTAACATCTCTGCTATGTAATGTTAACCTGACCGTGATCATAGTAACATCTCTGCTATGTAATGTTGACCGTGACCATAGTAACATCTCTGCTATGTAATGTTGACCTGACCGTGACCATAGTAACATCTCTGCTATGTAATGTTGACCGTGACCATAGTAACATCTCTGCTATGTAATGTTGACCTTGACCATAGTAACATCTCTACTCTGTAATGTTGACCGTGACCATAGTAACATCTCTGCTATGTAAAGTTGACCTGACCTTGACCATAGTAACATCTCTGCTATGTAATGTTGACTGTGACCATAGTAACATCTCTGCTATGTAATGTTGACTGTGACCATAGTAACATCTCTGCTATGTAATGTTGACTGTGACCATAGTAACATCTCTGCTATGTAATGTTGACCGTGACCATAGTAACATCTCTGCTATGTAATGTTGACTGTGACCATAGTAACATCTCTGCTATGTAATGTTGACCTGACCGTGACCATAGTAACATCTCTGCTATGTAATGTTGACCGTGACCATAGTAACATCTCTGATATGTAATGTTGACCTGACCGTGACCATAGTAACACCTCTGTTATGTAATGTTGACTGTGAACATAGTAACATCTCAGTTATGTAATGTTGACTTTGACCACAGTAACATCTCTGCTATGTAATGTTGACCGTGACCATAGTAACATCTCTGCTATGTAATGTTGACTGTGACCATAGTAACATCTCTGCTATGTAATGTTGACCGTGACCATAGTAACATCTCTGATATGTAATGTTGACCTGACTGTGACCATAGTAACATCTCTGCTATGTAATGTCACCCTGACCTTGACCATAGTAACATCTCTGCTATGTAATGTTGACGTTGACCATAGTAACATCTCTGCTATGTAATGTTGACCGTGACCATAGTAACATCTCTGATATGTAATGTTGACCGTGACCATAGTAACATCTCTGCTATGTAATGTTGACCTGACCTTGACCATAGTAACATCTCAGTTATGTAATGTTGACTTTGACCACAGTAACATCTCTGCTATGTAATGTTGACCGTGACCATAGTAACATCTCTGTTATGTAATGTTGACTGTGACCATAGTAACATCTCAGTTATGTAATGTTGACTTTGACCACAGTAACATCTCTGCTATGTAATGTTGACCGTGACCATAGTAACATCTCTGCTATGTAATGTTGACCTGGCCGTGACCATAGTAACATCTCTGTTATGTAATGTTGACTGTGACCATAGTAACATCTCTGCTATGTAATGTTGACTGTGACCATAGTAACACCTCTGCTATGTAATGTTGACCGTAACCATAGTAACATCTCTGCTATGTAATGTTGACCTGGCCGTGACCATAGTAACATCTCTGCTATGTAATGTTGACCCTGACCATAGTAACATCTCTGCTATGTTTATTTTTTTATTTTTTATTTCACCTTTATTTAACCAGGTAGGTTAGTTGAGAACAAGTTCTCATTTGCAACTGCGACCTGGCCAAGATAAAGCATAGCAGAGTGAACAGACAACACAGAGTTACACATGGAGTAAACAATAAACAAGTCAATAACACAGTAGAAAAAAATGGGCAGTCTATATACAATGTGTGCAAAAGGCATGAGGAGGTAGGCGAATAATACAATTTTGCAGATTAACACTGGGGTGATAAATGATCAGATGGTCATGTACAGGTAGAGATATTGGTGTGCAAAAGAGCAGAAAAGTAAAAATAAAAATAAAAACTATGGGGATGGGAAGGTAGGTGAAAATGGGTGGGCTATTTACCAATAGACTATGTACAGCTGCAGCGATCGGTTAGCTGCTCGGATAGCTGATGTTTGAAGTTGGTGAGGGAGATAAAAGTCTCCAACTTCAGCGATTTTTGCAGTTCGTTCCAGTCACAGGCAGCAGAGTACTGGAACGAAAGGCGGCCAAATGAGGTGTTGGCTTTAGGGATGATCAGTGAGATACACCTGCTGGAGCGCGTGCTACGGATGGGTGTTGGTATCGTGACCAGTGAACTGAGATAAGGCGGAGCTTTACCTAGCATGGACTTGTAGATGACCTGGAGCCAGTGGGTCTGGCGACGAATATGTAGCGAGGGCCAGCCGACTAGAGCATACAAGTCGCAGTGGTGGGTGGTATAAGGTGCTTTGGTGACAAAACGGATGGCACTGTGATAGACTGCATCCAGTTTGCTGAGTAGAGTGTTGGAAGCCATTTTGTAGATGACATCGCCGAAGTCGAGGATCGGTAGGATAGTCAGTTTTACTAGGGTAAGCTTGGCGGCGTGAGTGAAGGAGGCTTTGTTGCGGAATAGAAAGCCGACTCTTGATTTGATTTTCGATTGGAGATGTTTGATGTGAGTCTGGAAGGAGAGTTTGCAGTCTAGCCAGACACCTAGGTACTTATAGATGTCCACATATTCAAGATCGGAGCCATCCAGGGTGGTGATGCTAGTCGGGCATGCGGGTGCAGGCAGCGATCGGTTGAAAAGCATGCATTTGGTTTTACTCGCGTTTAAGAGCAGATGGAGGCCACGGAAGGAGGACTGTATGGCATTGAAGCTCGTTTGGAGGTTAGATAGCACAGTGTCCAATGACGGGCCGAAAGTATATAGAATGGTGTCGTCTGCGTAGAGGTGGATCAGGGAATCGCCCGCAGCAAGAGCAACATCATTGATATATACAGAGAAAAGAGTCGGCCCGAGAATTGAACCCTGTGGCACCCCCATAGAGACTGCCAGAGGACCGGACAGCATGCCCTCCGATTTGACACACTGAACTCTGTCTGCAAAGTAATTGGTGAACCAGGCAAGGCAGTCATCCGAGAAACCGAGGCTATTGAGTCTGCCGATAAGAATATGGTGATTGACAGAGTCGAAAGCCTTGGCGAGGTCGATGAAGACGGCTGCACAGTACTGTCTTTTATCGATGGCGGTTATGATATCGTTTAGTACCTTGAGCGTGGCTGAGGTGCACCCGTGACCGGCTCGGAAACCAGATTGCACAGCGGAGAAGGTACGGTGGGATTCGAGATGGTCAGTGACCTGTTTGTTGACTTGGCTTTCGAAGACCTTAGATATGTAATGTTGACCCTGACCATAGTAACATCTCTGCTATGTAATGTCACCCTGACCTTGACCATAGTAACATCTCTGCTATGTAATGTTGACACTGACCATAGTAACATCTCTGCTATGTAATGTTGACCTGACCGTGACCATAGTAACATCTCTGCTATGTAATGTTGACCTGACCATGACCATCGTAACATCTCTGCTATGTAATGTTGACCCTGACCATAGTAACATCTCTGCTATGTAATGTTGACCTGACCGTGACCATAGTAACATCTCTGCTATGTAATGTTGACCCTGACCATAGTAACATCTCTGCTATGTAATGTTGACCTGACCGTGACCATAGTAACATCTCTGCTATGTAATGTCACCCTGACCTTGACCATAGTAACATCTCTGCTATGTAATGTTGACCTGACCGTGACCATAGTAACATCTCTGCTATGTAATGTTGACCTGCCTGTGACCATAGTAACATCTCTGATATGTAATGTTGACTGTGACCATAGTAACATCTCTGCTATGTAATGTTGACCTGACCTTGACCATAGTAACATATCTGCTATGTAATGTTGACCTGACCGTGACCATAGTAACATCTCTGCTATGTAATGTTGACCGTGACCATAGTAACATCTCTGACATTACACCAGACTATTTGGTACTCACATCTCGCCCTGGGAGACCTGGAACTCCTGCTGGTCCGATTGGTCCAGGGGGACCTGTGATGTCACAGAAACAGTTCCAGAACATATTCATGTCCATACTACCTGGAGTTCCGTCCTGATTCTTGGAGAAAAACACCAGCTACACACACACACACACACACACACACACACACACACACACACACACACACACACACACACACACACACACACACACACACACACACACACACACACACACACACACACACACAGAACTGAAGTGGTACCTGGAGGACCTAGGGGGCCAGATGGACCAGGAGGGCCAGCTACCAACTCAGGAAGAGTTGGAGTAAGACGGGTCTCCTCTGATTAAAACAAAAACAAACAAAAAATACATTGAATTACTGTAGTTGTACCAATGCCGTAAAATACTAAATGGTGTTTCATTAAGGCTTGTAGGACCTCTGACCCAACACATCACCCTTGGTTTGTCATCAAACATGTGCGTGTGTGTGTGTGTGTGTTTATTCATACAGTCTGAATATTGTAAGAAACTCCTTATGCGAAGACTACAGCTGGTCTTTTACGGATCACCGTCTGCCAGAGATCTGGGTTCAGGACAGGGTTAGTCCGTCTCTGAGCTCAGAGTGCTGGATCAGAGCCTAGACATGTCGGCTGTCAACATTCTGTATTGGTGTCTGTTGTTAGGGTAAACTGCTAGGGTAAAATAACTTTTATCAAATGAGATGTGCATTTATATGAATACATGCACCTGTCTAGGTTGTGTTGGTCCCTGTGTGAATACATGCACCTGTCTAGGTTGTGTGGGTCCCTGTGTGAATACATGCACCTGTCTAGTATGTGTTGGTCCCTGTGGGAATACATGCACCTGTCTATGGTTGTGTTGGTCCCTGTGGGAATACATGCATCTGTCTAGGTTGTGTTGGTCCCTGTGTGAATACATGCACCTGTCTATGTGTTGGTCCCTGTGTGAATACATGCACCTGTGTATGTGTTGGTCCCTGTGTGAATACATGCATCTGTCTAGTATGTGTTGGTCCCTTTGTGAATACATGCACCTGTCTATGTGTTGGTCCCTGTGGGAATACATGCACCTGTCTTTGTGAATACATGCACCTGTCTATGTGTTGGTCCCTGTGGGAATACATGCACCTGTCTAGGTTGTGTTGGTCCCTGTGTGAATACATGCACCTGTCTAGGTTGTGTTGGTCCCTGTGTGAATACATGCACCTGTCTAGGTTGTGTTGGTCCCTGTGTGAATACATGCACCTGTCTAGTATGTGTTGGTCCCTGTGGGAATACATGCACCTGTCTAGTATGTGTTGGTCCCTGTGGGAATACATGCATCTGTCTAGGTTGTGTTGGTCCCTGTGTGAATACATGCACCTGTCTAGTATGTGTTGGTCCCTGTGGGAATACATGCACCTGTCTAGTATGTGTTGGTCCCTGTGGGAATACATGCACCTGTCTAGTATGTGTTGGTCCCTGTGGGAATACATGCATCTGTCTAGGTTGTGTTGGTCCCTGTGTGAATACATGCACCTGTCTATGTGTTGGTCCCTGTGTGAATACATGCATCTGTCTATGTGTTGGTCCCTGTGTGATTGTTTCTGTGTTAGTCTAAACCCCTAGTCTCTTCTCCTTCCTCTCAGTGGAAGCAGTGGAGGCATAGAGGGTCTGGTGGAAGCATAGAGGGTCTAGTGGAAGCATAGAGGGTCTAGTGGAAGCATAGAGGGTCTAGTGGAAGCATAGAGGGTCTAGTGGAAGCATAGAGGGTCTAGTGGAAGCATAGAGGGTCTAGTGGAAGCATAGAGGGTCTGGTGGAAGCATAGAGGGTCTAGTGGAAGCATAGAGGGTCTAGTGGAGGCATAGAGGGTCTGGTGGAAGCATAGAGGGTCTAGTGGAAGCATAGAGGGTCCTAATCCAGGCACTTGTCATCTCCCGTCTGGATTACTGCAACTCGCTGTTGGCTGGGCTCCCTGCCTGTGCCATTAAACCCCTACAACTCATCCAGAACGCCGCAGCCCGTCTGGTGTTCAACCTTCCCAAGTTCTCTCACGTCACCCCGCTCCTCCGCTCTCTCCACTGGCTTCCAGTTGAAGCTCGCATCCGCTACAAGACCATGGTGCTTGCCTACGGAGCTGTGAGGGGAACGGCACCTCAGTACCTCCAGGCTCTGATCAGGCCCTACACCCAAACAAGGGCACTGCGTTCATCCACCTCTGGCCTGCTCGCCTCCCTACCACTGAGGAAGTACAGTTCCCGCTCAGCCCAGTCAAAACTGTTCGCTGCTCTGGCCCCCCAATGGTGGAACAAACTCCCTCACGACGCCAGGACAGCGGAGTCAATCACCACCTTCCGGAGACACCTGAAACCCCACCTCTTTAAGGAATACCTAGGATAGGATAAAGTAATCCTTCTCACCCCCCCCCCCTTAAAAGATTTAGATGCACTATTGTAAAGTAGCTGCTCCACTGGATGTCATAAGGTGAATGCACCAATTTGTAAGTCGCTCTGGATAAGAGCGTCTGCAAAATGACTTAAATGTAAATGTAAATGTAGTGGAAGCATAGAGGCTCTAGTGGAGGCATAGAGGGTCTAGTGGAAGCATAGAGGGTCTGGTGGAAGCATAGAGGGTCTGGTGGAAGCATAGAGGGTCTAGTGGAAGCATAGAGGGTCTGGTGGAAGCATAGAGGGTCTAGTGGAAGCATAGAGGGTCTGGTGGAAGCATAGAGGGTCTAGTGGAAGCATAGAGGGTCTGGTGGAAGCATAGAGGGTCTGGTGGAAGCATAGAGGATCTAGTGGAAGCATAGAGGGTCTAGTGGAGGCATAGAGGGTCTAGTGGAAGCATAGAGGGTCTAGTGGAAGTATAGAGGATCTAGTGGAAGCATAGAGGGTCTAGTGGAGGCATAGAGGGTCTAGTGGAAGCATAGAGGGTCTAGTGGAGGCATAGAGGGTCTGGTGGAAGCATAGAGGTTCTAGTGGAAGCATAGAGGCTCTAGTGGAAGTATAGAGGGTCTAGTGGAGGCATAGAGGGTCTAGTGGAGGCATAGAGGGTCTAGTGGAGGCATAGAGACTCTTGTGGAAGCATAGAGGGTCTGTTGGAAGCATAGAGGGTCTGTTGGAAGCATAGAGGGTCTAGTGGAAGCAGAGAGGTTCTGATGGAAACATATAGGGTCTAGTGGAGGCATAGAGGGTCTAGTGGAAGCATAGAGGGTCTAGTGGAAGCATAGAGGGTCTGATGGAAGCATAGAGGGTTTAGTGGAGGCATAGAGGGTCTAGTGGAAGCATAGAGGGTTTAGTGGAGGCATAGAGGGTCTAGTGGAGGCATAGAGGGTCTGGTGGAAGCATAGCGGGTCTAGTGGAAGCATAGAGGGTCTAGTGGAGGCATAGAGGGTCTAGTGGAAGCATAGAGGATCTAGTGGAAGCATATAGGGTCTGGTGGAAGCATAGAGGATCTAGTGGAAGTATATAGGGTCTAGTGGAAGCATAGAGGGTCTGGTGGAAGCATAGAGAGTCTGTTGGAAGCATAGAGGGTCTAGTGGAAGTATAGAGGGTCTAGTGGAAGCATAGAGGGTCTAGTGGAAACATAGAGGGTCTGGTGGAAGCATAGAGGGTCTAGTGGAAGCATAGAGGGTCT
This sequence comes from Oncorhynchus nerka, assembly GCF_034236695.1. Classification (NCBI taxonomy): domain Eukaryota; kingdom Metazoa; phylum Chordata; class Actinopteri; order Salmoniformes; family Salmonidae; genus Oncorhynchus; species Oncorhynchus nerka. Next base: position 10,009,399 of record NC_088406.1, read on the forward strand.
GGTGGAAGCATAGAGGGTCTAGTGGAAGCATAGAGGGTCTGGTGGAAGCATGGAGGGTCTAGTGGAAGCATAGAGGGTCTGGTGGAAGCATAGAGGGTCTGGTGGAAGCATATAGGGTCTGGTGGAAGCATAGAGGATCTAGTGGAAGCATAGAGGGTCTAGTGGAGGCATAGAGGGTCTAGTGGAAGCATAGAGGGTCTAGTGGAAGCATAGAGGATCTAGTGGAAGCATAGAGGGTCTAGTGGAGGCATAGAGGGTCTAGTGGAAGCATAGAGGATCTAGTGGAGGCATAGAGGGTCTGGTGGAAGCATAGAGGGTCTAGTGGAAGCATAGAGGCTCTAGTGGAAGTATAGCGGGTCTAGTGGAGGCATAGAGGGTCTGGAGTAGAGGGAGTGGAGGCATAGAGGCTCTTGTGGAAGCATAGAGGGTCTGTTGGAAGCATAGAGGGTCTGTTGGAAGCATAGACGGTCTAGTGGAAGCATAGAGGTTCTGATGGAAGCATAGAGGGTCTAGTGGAGGCATAGAGGGTCTAGTGGAAGCATAGAGGGTTTAGTGGAGGCATAGAGGGTCTAGTGGAAGCATAGAGGGTCTAGTGGAGGCATAGAGGGTCTGGTGGAAGCATAGAGGGTCTAGTGGAAGCATAGAGGGTCTAGTGGAAGCATAGCGGGTCTAGTGGAAGCATAGAGGGTCTGTTGGAAGTATATAGGGTCTAGTGGAAGCATAGAGGGTCTGGTGGAAGCATAGAGGGTCTGTTGGAAGCATAGAGGGTCTAGTGGAAGTATAGAGGGTCTAGTGGAAGCATAGAGGGTCTAGTGGAAACATAGAGGGTCTAGTGGAAACAGTAGCGATGCGTGGCTACCCCCCCCCTCTGCTTAGTCTAATACAGCGACACACACACAGTGTGTGTGTGTGTGTGTGTGTGTGTGTGTGTGTGTTATGTGTGTGTGTGTGTGTGTGTGTGTGTGTGTGTTTGTGTGTGATGCATGCACGCACATTGGTGCAAGTAGAAAAACATGTTGACTCTACTTGTAGAGAAACAACTCCTCTCTTTCATATTGATGAAATAGTCTCTCACTCTGTCATACAGTACAGGCTTTTATATTTTGTTGTCCCAGGCTACTTGGCTAAAATGATTACTCGCTAGTCTAACTTCCAATCATGGACAACGTTAGCTAGTTAACATTAGCCTTCTACATCTAACTACCGTACATATTGAACTTCCATCCTCTCAGGCCGGGGACACAACAAGGTATGAATTAATGATTGAATCAAACTCGCAGTTGTAATCATTGGCCAGTATGGAGAATGAAGTAAAACCACAAGTCTAAATCCCTACCTACATCCATGCAGCTAATTTAGGAAAGGGACAATTTTAGCTACAGACACAGAGAGGTAACAGATAGATTATAAATGTTTATTTGAAAAAAATACATGAATACCCATACATGAATACCCGTACATGGATACCCGTACATGAATACCCGTACATGGATACCCGTACATGGATACCCGTACATGGATACCCGTACATGAATACCCGTACATGAATACCCGTACATGAATACCCGTACATGGATACCCGTACATGAATACCCGTACATGAATACCCGTACATGGATACCCGCCATTGAGTGGAAGCATCCCTCTGGAACTAATGACAGCTGCTCATGCAGTCTCCCTCCATCCCTTCTCTACAAGGGCCTGGGATTTGGCTCCTGGCTGGGCCTGCATTTTCAATTGCAGACTGCTGTGCTGACAGCTTACAAATGAGCTGTGATTTACAGCCAGCTGGCTCCAGCAGCCAACACAGCCAACAGCCTCTCTTCTCCTCTGCTCTCCACAGACCCAGATCTAGAGCCAGACCCACTCTGAGTCAGACCCACTGAGCCAGACCCACTTTGAGCCAGACTACTAATAAGCAGCTCAGGGCCATCACTATCTACTTAAGTTGCAAAGTCAGAAGCCCAGCCTAGACAAAGGAGATGATTGTGGACTACAGAGTAAAGATGACCGAGCACGCCCACATTCTCATTGACAGGGCTGCAGTGGAGTAGGTTGAGAGCTCCAAGTTCCTTGGTGTCCACATCACCAACAAACTAACATAGTCCAAGCACACCAAGACATTCGTGAAGAGGACACGACAAAATCTATTCCCCCTCAGGAGACTGAAAAGGTTTGGCATGGGTCCTCAGATCCTCAAAAGGTTCTACAGCTGCACCATCGAGAGCATCACTGCCTGGAATGGCAACAGCTCGGACCCGACTACAAGGCACTACAGAGGGTAGTGTGAACAGCCCAGTACATCACTGGGGCCAAGCTTCCGGTCATCCAGGACCTCTATACCAGGCAAGTTCATCTACAAGCCCCGCCTTATCTCAGCTCACTGGTCACCATAGCAGCACCCACCCGTAGCACGCGCTCCAGCAGGTATATCTCTCTGGTCACCCCCAAAGCCAATTCTTCCTTTGGTCGCCTCTCCAGTTCTCTGCTGCCAATGACTGGAACGAACTGCAAAAATCTCTGAAGCTGGAGACTCTCACCTCCCTCACTAGCTTTAAACACCAGCTGTCAGAGCAGCTCACAGATCACTGCACCTGTACATAGCTCATCAGTAAATAGCCCATCCAATCTACCTCATCCCCATACTGTATTTATTTATTTATTTATCTTGCTCCTTTGCACCCCAATATCTCAACTTGCACATTCATCTTCTGCACATCTACCATTCCAGTGTTTAATTGCTATATTGTAATTACTTTGCCAACATGGCCTATTCATTGCCTTACCTCTCTTATCCTACCTCATAAGATTTTCCTACTGTATTATTGATTGTATGTTTGTTTATTCCATGTGTAACTCTGTGTTGTTGTTTGTGTTGAACTGCTTTGCTTTATCTTGGCCAGGTCATAGTTGTTAATGAGAACTTGTTCTCAACTACCCTACCTGGTTAAATAAAGGTGTTCTCAACTAGCCTACCTGGATAAATAAAGGTGTTCTCAACTAGCCTACCTGGTTAAATAAAGGTGTTCTCAACTAGCCTACCTGGTTAAATAAAGGTGTTCTCAACTAGCCTACCTGGTTAAATAAAGGTGTTCTCAACTAGCCTACCTGGTTAAATAAAGGTGTTCTCAACTAGCCTACCTGGTTAAATAAAGGTGTTCTCAACTAGCCTACCTGGTTAAATAAAGGTGTTCTCAACTAGCCTACCTGGTTAAATAAAGGTGTTCTCAACTAGCCTACCTGGTTACATAAAGGTGTTCTCAACTAGCCTACCTGGTTAAATAAAGGTGTTCTCAACTAGCCTACCTGGTTAAATAAAGGTGTTCTCAACTAGCCTACCTGGTTAATTAAAGGTGTTCTCAACTAGCCTACCTGGCTAAATAAAGGTGAAATAAACAATAAAGAAAGAGGAAGGCTCTAAAAATTGTCAAAGGCTCCAGGCACTCAAGACTGTTTTCTCTGCTACCGCACGGCAAGCGGTACCGGAGCACCAAGTCTAGGTCCAAGAGGCTTCTAATCAGCTTCTACCCCCAAGTCATAAGACTCCTGACCACCTAATCAAATTTCTACCCAGACTATTTGTATTGACCCCCCCCCCTTTTACCCCCCACTGCTACTCTCTGTTATCATCTCTGCATAGTCACTTTAATAACTCTACCTATATGTACATACTACCTCAACTAACCGGTGCCCCCACACATTGACTCTGTACCGGTACCCCCCTGTATATAGTCTCACTATTGTTATTTTACTGCTGCTCTTTAATTACCTGTTACATTTATTTCTTATTCTTATCCTTTCAAAAAAATCTGCATTGTTGGTTAGGGGCTCGTTGTAACGCTCGTCGAAATGGGTAGATCAAGGCGCAGCGTGGTTTGGGTTCATCATCATTTATTTAAATGTGAGCCAGCAACAAAACAATAAAGAGAAACAAACAAACGAACGTACAGCCTTGTAGGGCTCAAAAGCAACAATACTGTCACGCCCTGGCCTTAGTATTCTGTGTTTTCTTTATTATGTTGGTTAGGCCAGGGTGTGACATGGGTGATTTATGTGTCTTGTTTTGTCTAGGGGTTTTGTAGTCTATGGGGTTGTGTTCAGTTGAGTGTTCTAGGTAAGTCTATGGTTGCCTGGAGTGGTTCTCAATCAGAGGCAGGTGTTTATCGTTGTCTCTGATTGGGAACCATATTTAGGCAGCCATATTCTTTAGGTATCTTGTGGGTGATTGTTCCTGTCTCTGTGTTTTGTGCCAGTTAGGACTGTTTTGGTTTCTCCACGTTTTCTTATTTTGTATAGTGTTCACGTTTTCATCTTTCATTAAAGATGTTTATAAATAACCACGCTGCATTTTGGTCCTCCTCTCCTTCCCAGGAAGAAAGCCAATACAAAAACAAGATCCCACAAACAACAGGTGGGAAAAGGCTGCCTAAATATGATCCCCAATCAGAGACAACGATAGACAGCTGCCTCGTATTGGGAACCATACCTGGCCAACATAGAAATACAAAAACTAGGCTACATAGGGAAAAGATCAACTAGAACACCCCCCAGTCACTGTAAGGTCTACAACTGTTGTGTTCGGCGCATGTGACTAATAACATTTGATTTGATTTACTTCTACATTTTCTCTGATATTTGACTTGAAACTTAACCTTAATCCTAACCGTAACATACATTTAAACTTTACCCTAACCTTAACCACACTGCTAACCGTATGCCTTACCCTAATCTTAACCTTTTGATTTTGCAGCATGGCCAAACACTGGTAACCCCTGAGCCTCAGCCTGTCAGCCTCTACTGCCCTCTGGTGGTAAATTATAGCACATTAACCTGTGTTTGTCTTGTCCGGACCATTCTAGTCACCAACACCATCTCATTCATGGAAAACAGTTACTGTATGTATTTGGATACTGGTCTTGTTATTAATTAATCATAGAATATTTCAGTTTGAATTCTAGAATATGTATTTGTTTGTGAAATTGAGTTGAATTGCAGTGGCCAGGGGGATAGAGACTTATGGTAGCTGTTAGCATCTGCAGTGGCCAGGGGGATAGAGACTTATGGTAGCTGTTAGCATCTGCAGTGGCCAGGGGGGATAAAGACCCATGGTAGCTGTTAGGATCTGCAGTGGCCAGTGGAGATAAAGACCCGTGGTAGCTGTTAGGATCTGCAGTGGCCAGTGGAGATAAAGACCCATGGTAGCTGTTAGCATCTGCAATGGCCAGTGGAGATAAAGACCCATGGTAGCTGTTAGCATCTGCAGTGGCCAGGGGGGATAAAGACCCATGGTAGCTGTTAGCATCTGCAGTGGCCAGTGGAGATAAAGACCCATGGTAGCTGTTAGCATCTGCAGTGGCCAGTGGAGATAAAGACCCATGGTAGCTGTTAGCATCTGCAGTGGCCAGGGGGGATAAAGACCCATGGTAGCTGTTAGCATCTGCAGTGGCCAGGGGGGATAAAGACCCATGGTAGCTGTTAGCATCTGCAGTGGCCAATGGAGATAAAGACCCATGGTAGTTGTTAGGATCTGCAGTGGCCAGGGGGGATAAAGACCCATGGTAGCTCTTAGCATCTGCAGTGGCCAGGGGGGATAAAGACCCATGGTAGCTGTTAGGATCTGCAGTGGCCAGTGGAGATAAAGACCCATGGTAGCTGTTAGCATCTGCAGTGGCCAGTGGAGATAAAGACCCATGGTAGCTGTTAGCATCTGCAGTGGCCAGGGGGGATAAAGACCCATGGTAGCTGTTAGGATCTGCAGTGGCCAGGGGGGATAAAGACCCATGGTAGCTGTTAGCATCTGCAGTGGCCAGGGGGGATAAAGACCCATGGTAGCTGTTAGCATCTGCAGTGGCCAGGGAGGATAAAGACCCATGGTAGCTGTTAGGATCTGCAGTGGCCAGTGGAGATAAAGACCCGTGGTAGCTGTTAGGATCTGCAGTGGCCAGTGGAGATAAAGACCCATGGTAGCTGTTAGCATCTGCAGTGGCCAGTGGAGATAAAGACCCATGGTAGCTGTTAGCATCTGCAGTGGCCAGTGGAGATAAAGACCCATGGTAGCTGTTAGCATCTGCAGTGGCCAGGGGGGATAAAGACCCATGATAGCTGTTAGGATCTGCAGTGGCCAGGGGGGATAAAGACCCATGGTAGCTGTTAGCATCTGCAGTGGCCAATGGAGATAAAGACTCATGGTAGCTGTTAGCATCTGCAGTGGCCAGGGGGGATAAAGACCCATGGTAGCTGTTAGCATCTGCAGTGGCCAGGGGGGATAAAGACCCATGGTAGCTGTTAGCATCTGCAGTGGCCAGGGGGGATAAAGACCCATGGTAGCTGTTAGCATCTGCAGTGGCCAATGGAGATAAAGACCCATGGTAGCTGTTAGGATCTGCAGTGGCCAGGGGGGATAAAGACCCATGGTAGCTGTTAGCATCTGCAGTGGCCAGGGGGGATAAAGACCCATGGTAGCTGTTAGGATCTGCAGTGGCCAGTGGAGATAAAGACCCATGGTAGCTGTTAGCATCTGCAGTGGCCAGGGGGGATAAATACCCATGGTAGCTGTTAACATCTGCAGTGGCCAGGGGGGATAAAGACCCATGGTAGCTGTTAGGATCTGCAGTGGCCAGGGGGGATAAAGACCCATGGTAGCTGATAGCATCTGCAGTGGCCAGGGGGGATAAAGACCCATGGTAGCTGTTAGGATCTGCAGTGGCCAGGGGGGATAAAGACCCATGGTAGCTGTTAGCATCTGCAGTGGCCAGGGGGGATAAAGTCCCATGGTAGCTGTTAGGATCTGCAGTGACCAGTGGAGATAAAGACCCATGGTAGCTGTTAGCATCTGCAGTGGCCAGGGGGGATAAAGACCCATGGTAGCTGTTAGCATCTGCAGTGGCCAGGGGGGATAAAGACCCATGGTAGCTGTTAGGATCTGCAGTGGCCAGGGGGGATAAAGACCCATGGTAGCTGTTAGCATCTGCAGTGTGAATGTGAACACAAGGAAACAATCAACTTCATTCAACCCAGTTTTTCCTGTTGTTGTAATTCTAACATTTTGATCCTGGTAAATAGCAACCTGATGCCCTTTTAAATGACATGAACTACTAATGAAAAGCCTTTACTACAGGCTATGAAGCAAACAATGGTATGTCGAGGAGGACAGATGGTCTGAGGGCCCTCTCAGTGGTTAACACTGATTGTTTCTCCTTCATGGATATGAACACATTCAGTAACAGAGCTTGCATTCCCACTTGTGCCCCTGTCTTCACATTGTTCTGCATTCATTGGTCTTTGGCCAGTGTTCCAATCATTGCTGACAGGAAGAGCTCTTAGAAACAATACCATCTACAGAGGCTGAGATGGTAATGAGGGTGGTTGGGGGGGTCCACTCACCCTGCTCGTCGAACCCAAACATGTCACCTCTCGGCCGGGTAGAGGAGGAGGTTGGCCCTGGAGGGCCTGGATGTCCGATCTCTCCTGGTCTTCCTCTCTCTCCCATTGGCCCTGGGAATCAGAGGGGGCATATCTTCTCACAACAATAGGCACCTATTGACGTCAGATAAGATAAAGACCTGAACATGCATTGTCTTACATCAGGTGGCGTCACTCCTACGCGATCCTTGCAGGCGGAATCGTCTGCCGTAAGACAATCCACAACATATTGGAAAAACAGAATGAATCTCATACAATCCCATCAGAGTTACATGGGGAATATCAGGATGGATCACCTGTGGGGCCGGTCTGTCCTGGAACCCCTGCCTCGCCAGCTGGGCCTGGAATTCCTGGTGATCCGATTGGCCCTGGTGGTCCTCTTCCTCCTATTGACCAGAACCAGAACCATGTGTTTAACATGTTGAGAGGAAACCTCCCCAGAGGTGATATATGGCTGTGTGTGTGTGTGTGTGTGTGTGTGTGTGTGTGTGAGACACTGTATAGGGGTGGGGTTGGGGGTGTTACTGGCTGTAGTATGGAGGGCGTATAGGGGTGGGGGTTGGTGTGTTACCTGGTTATAGGTAAGATGGAGGGCGTATAGGGGTGGGGGTTGGTGTGTTACCTGGTTATAGGTAAGATGGAGGGCGTATAGGGGTGGGGGGTTGGTGTGTTACCTGGTTATAGGTAAGATGGAGGGCGTATAGGGGTGGGGGTTGGTGTGTTACCTGGTTATAGGTAAGATGGAGGGCGTATAGGGGTGGGGTTGGTGTGTTACCTGGTTATAGGTAAGATGGAGGGCGTATAGGGGTGGGGTTGGTGTGTTACCTGGGTGCAGGTAAGATGGAGGGCGTATAGGGGTGGGGGTTGGTGTGTTACCTGGTTATAGGTAAGATGGAGGGCGTATAGGGGTGGGGGTTGGTGTGTTACCTGGTTATAGGTAAGATGGAGGGCGTATAGGGGTGGGGGTTTGTGTGTTACCTGGTTATAGGTAAGATGGAGGGCGTATGGGGGTGGGGGGTTGGTGTGTTACCTGGTTATAGGTAAGATGGAGGGCGTATAGGGGTGGGGGTTGGTGTGTTACCTGGTTATAGGTAAGATGGGTTACCTGGTTATAGGTAAGATGGAGGGCGTATAGGGGTGGGGGTTGGGTGTTACCTGGTTATAGGTAAGATGGAGCGTATAGGGGTGGGGGTTGGTGTGTTGTTACCTGGTTATAGGTAAGATGGAGGGCGTATAGGGGTGGGGGTTGTGTGTTACCTGGTTATAGGTAAGATGGAGGGGTATAGGGTTACCTGGTTATAGGTAAGATGGAGGGGGGGGTGGGGTTTGTGTTACCTGGTTATAGGTAAGATGGAGGGCGTATAGGGGTGGGGGTTGGTGTGTTACCTGGTTATAGGTAAGATGGAGGGCGTATATAGGGTGGGGGTTGGTGTGTTACCTGGTTATAGGTAAGATGGAGGGCGTATAGGGGTGGGGTTGGTGTGTTACCTGGTTATAGGTAAGATGGAGGGCGTATAGGGGTGGGGTTGGTGTGTTACCTGGTTATAGGTAAGATGGAGGGCGTATAGGGGTGGGGTTGGTGTGTTACCTGGTTGCAGGTAAGATGGAGCGTATAGGGGTGGGGCGTTACCTGGTTATAGGTAAGATAGGGGTGGGGTTGGTCTGTTACCTGGTTTATAGGTAAGATGGAGGGCGTATAGGGGTGGGGGTTGGTGTGTTACCTGGTTATAGGTAAGATGGAGGCGTATAGGGGGGGTTGGTGTGTTACCTGGTTATAGGTAAGATGGAGGGCGTATAGGGGTGGGGTTGGTGTTTTACCTGGTTATAGGTAAGATGGAGGGCGTATAGGGGTGGGGGGTTTGGTGTGTTACCTGGTTATAGGTAAGATGGAGGGTGTATAGGGGTGGGGGGTGTGTTACCTGGTTATAGGTAAGATGGAGGTTTAGGGGTGGGGTTGGTGTGTTACCTGGTTATAGGTAAGATGGATGTATAGGGGTGGGGTTGGTGTGTTACCTGGTTATAGGTAAGATGGGGCGATAGGGGTGGGGGTTGGTGTGTTACCTGGTTATAGGTAAGATGGAGGTAAGATGGAGGGGGTTAGGGGTAGGGGTTGGTGTGTTACCTGGTTATAGGTAAGATGGAGGGCGTATAGGGGTGGGGGTTGGTGTGTTACCTGGTTATAGGTAAGATGGAGGGCGTATAGGGGTGGGGTTGGTGTGTTACCTGGTTATAGGTAAGATGGAGGGCGTATAGGGGTGGGGGTTGGTGTGTTACCTGGTTATAGGTAAGATGGAGGGTATAGGGGTGGGGGTTGGTGTGTTACCTGGTTATAGGTAAGATGGAGGCGTATAGGGGTGGGGGTTGGTGTGTTACCTGGTTATAGGTAAGATGGAGGGCGTATAGGGGTGGGGGGTTGGTGTTACCTGGTTATAGGTAAGATGGAGGGCGTATAGGGGTGGGTTTGGTGTGTTACCTGGTTATAGGTAAGATGGAGGGCGTATAGGGGTGGGGTTGGTGTGTTACCTGGTTATAGGTAAGATGGAGATAGGGGTGTATAGGGGTGGGGTTGGTGGGGGTGTTACCTGGTTATAGGTAAGATGGAGGGTGTATAGGGGTGGGGTTGGTGTGTTACCTGGTTATAGGTAAGATGGAGGGCGTATAGGTAAGTGGGGGTTGGTGTGTTACCTGGTTATAGGGAAGATGGAGGGTGTATAGGGGTGGGGTTGGTGTGTTACCTGGTTATAGGTAAGATGGAGGGCGTATAGGGGTGGGGTTGGTATGTTACCTGGTTATAGGTAAGATGGAGGGCGTATAGGGGTGGGGTTGGTGTGTTACCTGGTTATAGGTAAGATGGAGGGCGTATAGGGGTGGGGGTTGGTGTGTTACCTGGTTATAGGTAAGATGGAGGGCGTATAGGGGTGGGGGTTGGTGTGTTACCTGGTTATAGGTAAGATGGAGGGCGTATAGGGGTGGGGGTTGGTGTGTTACCTGGTTATAGGTAAGATGGAGGGCGTATAGGGGTGGGGGTTGGTGTGTTACCTGGTTATAGGTAAGATGTATGGGGTGGGGTTACCTGATTATGTTAAGATGTAAATGTAAATGTTATAGGTTATAGGTAAGATGCAGGGCGTATAGGGGTGGGGTTGGTGTGTTACCTGGTTATAGGTAAGATGGAGGGCGTATAGGGGTGGGGTTGGTGTGTTACCTGGTTATAGGTAAGATGGAGGTATAGGGGTGGGGTTGGTGTGTTACCGTATAGGGGTGGGGGTTGGTGTGTTACCTGGTTATAGGTAAGATGGAGGCGTATAGGGGTGGGGGTTGGTGTGTTACCTGGTTATAGGTAAGATGGAGGGCGTAAGATGGGGGTGGGGGTTGGTGTGTTACCTGGTTATAGGTAAGATGGAGGGCGTATAGGGGTGGGGGGTTAAGATGTGTTACCTGGTTATAGGTAAGATGGAAGTTACCTGGTTATAGGTAAGATGGAGGGCGTATAGGGGTGGGGGGTTGGTGTGTTACCTGGTTATAGGTAAGATGGAGGGCGTATAGGGGTGGGGGTTGGTGTACCTGGTTACCTGGTTGGGGGTTGGTGTAGGTAAGATGGAGGGCGTATAGGGGGTGGGGGTTGGTGTGTTACCTGGTTATAGGTAAGATGGAGGCGTATAGGGGTGGGGTTGGTGTGTTACCTGGTTATAGGTAAGATGGAGGGCGTATAGGGGTGGGGTTGGTGTGTTACCTGGTTATAGGTAAGATGGAGGGCGTATAGGGGTGGGGGTTGGTGTGTTACCTGGTGTGTAACCTGGATGGACGTATAGGGGTGGTTTGTTACCTGGTTATAGGTAAGATGGAGGCGTATAGGGGTGGGGGTTGGTGTGTTACCTGGTTATAGGTAAGATGGAGGGCGTAAGATAGGGGGTGGGGTTGGTGTGTTACCTGGTTATAGGTAAGATGGAGGGCGTATAGGGGTGGGGTTGGTGTGTTACCTGGTTATAGGTAAGATGGAGGGCGTATAGGGGTGGGGGGTGTGTTACCTGGTTATAGGTAAGATGGAGGGGTATAGGGGTGGGGGGTTGGTGTGTTACCTGGTTATAGGTAAGATGGAGGGCGTATAGGGGTGGGGTTGGTGTGTTACCTGGTTATAGGTAAGATGGAGGGGTATAGGGGTGGGGTTGGTGTGTTACCTGGTTATAGGTAAGATGGAGGGCGTATAGGGGTGGGGGTTGGTGTGTTACCTGGTTATAGGTAAGATGGAGGGCGTATAGGGGTGGGGGGTTTGTGTGTTACCTGGTTATAGGTAAGATGGAGGGCGTATAGGGGTGGGTTTGGTGTGTTACCTGGTTATAGGTAAGATGGAGGGCGTATAGGGGTGGGGTTGGTGTGTTACCTGGTTATAGGTAAGATAGAGGGTGTATAGGGGTGGGGGTTGGTGTGTTACCTGGTTATAGGTAGGATGGAGGGTGTATAGGGGTGGGGTTTGGTGTGGGGTGGGGTTGGTGTGTTACCTGGTTATAGGTAAGATGGAGGGCGTATAGGGGTGGGGGTTGGTGTGTTACCTGGTTATAGGTAAGATGGAGGGCGTATAGGGGTGGGGTTGGTGTGTTACCTGATTATAGGTAAGATGGAGGGCGTATAGGGGTGGGGGTGGTTACCTGGTTATAGGTAAGATGTTAGGGGGTGGGGGTTGGTGTGTTACCTGGTTATAGGTAAGATGGAGGGCGTATAGGGGTGGGGTTGGTGTGTTACCGTATAGGGAGGGGTATTGGGGTTGGTGTGTTACCTGATTATAGGTAAGATGGAGGGCGTATAGGGGTGGGGTTGGTATGTTAAATGTAAATGTAGATGTTATAGGTAAGATGCAGGGCGTATAGGGGTGGGGTTGGTGTGTTACCTGGTTATAGGTAAGATGGAGGGCGTATAGGGGTGGGGGTTGGTGTGTTACCTGGTTATAGGTAAGATGGAGGGCGTATAGGGGTGGGGGTTGGTGTGTTACCTGGTTAAAGGTAAGATGGAGGGCGTATAGGGGTGGGGGTTGGTGTGTTACCTGGTTATAGGTAAGATGGAGGGCGTATAGGGGTGGGGGTTGGTGTGTTACCTGGTTATAGGTAAGATGGAGGCGTATAGGGGTGGGGTTGGTGTGTTACCTGGTTATAGGTAAGATGGAGGGCGTATAGGGGTGGGGGTTGGTGTGTTACCTGGTTATAGGTAAGATGGAGGGCGTATAGGGGTGGGGTTGGTGTGTTACCTGGTTATAGGTAAGATGGAGGGCGTATAGGGGTGGGGTTGGTGTGTTACCTGGTTATAGGTAAGATGGAGGGCGTATAGGGGTGGGGTTGGTGTGTTACCTGGTTATAGGTAAGATGGAGGGCGTATAGGGGTGGGGTTGGTGTGTTACCTGGTTATAGGTAAGATGGAGGGCGTATAGGGGTGGGGTTGGTGTGTTACCTGGTTATAGGTAAGATGGAGGGCGTATAGGGGTGGGGTTGGTGTGTTACCTGGTTATAGGTAAGATGGAGGGCGTATAGGGGTGGGGGTTGGTGTGTTACCTGGTTATAGGTAAGATGGAGGGGCGTATAGGGGTGGGGGTTGGTGTGTTACCTGGTTATAGGTAAGATGGAGGGCGTATAGGGGTGGGGTTGGTGTGTTACCTGGTTATAGGTAAGATGGAGGGCGTATAGGGGTGGGGTTGGTGTGTTACCTGGTTATAGGTAAGATGGAGGGCGTATAGGGGTGGGGGTTGGTGTGTTACCTGGTTATAGGTAAGATGGAGGGCGTATAGGGGTGGGGTTGGTGTGTTACCTGGTTATAGGTAAGATGGAGGGCGTATAGGGGTGGGGTTGGTGTGTTACCTGGTTATAGGTAAGATGGAGGGCGTATAGGGGTGGGGTTGGTGTGTTACCTGGTTATAGGTAAGATGGAGGGTGTATAGGGGTGGGGGTTGGTGTGTTACCTGGTTATAGGTAAGATGGATGGAGGGTGTATAGGGGTGGGGGTTGGTGTGTTACCTGGTTATAGGTAAGATGGAGGGCGTATAGGGGTGGGGGTTGGTGTGTTACCTGGTTATAGGTAAGATGGAGGGCGTATAGGGGTGGGGTTGGTGTGTTACCTGGTTATAGGTAAGATGGAGGGCGTATAGGGGTGGGGTTGGTGTGTTACCTGGTTATAGGTAAGATGGGGGCGTATAGGGGTGGGGTTGGTGTGTTACCTGGTTATAGGTAAGATGGAGGGCGTATAGGGGTGGGGGTTGGTGTGTTACCTGGTTATAGGTAAGATGGAGGGCGTATAGGGGTGGGGGGTTGGTGTGTTACCTGGTTATAGGTAAGATGGAGGGCGTATAGGGGTGGGGGTTGGTGTGTTACCTGGTTATAGGTAAGATGGAGGGCGTATAGGGGTTGGGGTTGGTGTGTTACCTGATTATAGGTAAGATGGAGGGCGTATAGGGGTGGGGTTGGTATGTTAAATGTAAATGTAAATGTTATAGGTAAGATGCAGGGCGTATAGGGGTGGGGTTGGTGTGTTACCTGGTTATAGGTAAGATGGAGGGCGTATAGGGGTGGGGGTTGGTGTGTTACCTGGTTATAGGTAAGATGGAGGGCGTATAGGGGTGGGGGTTGGTGTGTTACCTGGTTAAGGTAAGATGGAGGGCGTATAGGGGTGGGGGTTGGTGTGTTACCTGGTTATAGGTAAGATGGATGGGGCGTATAGGGGTGGGGGTTGGTGTGTTACCTGGTTATAGGTAAGATGGAGGGCGTATAGGGGTGGGGGTTGGTGTGTTACCTGGTTATAGGTAAGATGGAGGGCGTATAGGGGTGGGGGGTTGGTGTGTTACCTGGTTATAGGTAAGATGGAGGGCGTATAGGGGTGGGGTTGGTGTGTTACCTGGTTATAGGTAAGATGGAGGGCGTATAGGGGTGGGGGTTGGTGTGTTACCTGGTTGCAGGTAAGATGGAGGGCGTATAGGGGTGGGGGTTGGTGTGTTACCTGGTTATAGGTAAGATGGAGGGCGTATAGGGGTGGGGGTTGGTGTGTTACCTGGTTATAGGTAAGATGGAGGGCGTATAGGGGTGGGGTTGGTGTGTTACCTGGTTATAGGTAAGATGGAGGGCGTATAGGGGTGGGGGTTGGTGTGTTACCTGGTTATAGGTAAGATGGAGGGCGTATAGGGGTGGGGGTTGGTGTGTTACCTGGTTATAGGTAAGATGGAGGGCGTATAGGGGTGGGGGTTGGTGTGTTACCTGGTTATAGGTAAGATGGAGGGCGTATAGGGGTGGGGGTTGGTGTGTTACCTGGTTATAGGTAAGATGGAGGGCGTATAGGGGTGGGGTTGGTGTGTTACCTGGTTATAGGTAAGATGGAGGGCGTATAGGGGTGGGGGTTGGTGTGTTACCTGGTTATAGGTAAGATGGAGGGCGTATAGGGGTGGGGGGTTGGTGTGTTACCTGGTTATAGGTAAGATGGAGGGGGGGTGGGGTTGGTGTGTTACCTGGTTATAGGTAAGATGGAGGCGTATAGGGGTGGGGGTTGGTGTGTTACCTGGTTATAGGTAAGATGGAGGGTGTATAGGGGTGGGGGGTTGGTGTGTTACCTGGTTATAGGTAAGATGGAGGGCGTATAGGGGTGGGGGTTGGTGTGTTACATGGTTATAGGTAAGATGGAGGGCGTATAGGGGTGGGGGTTGGTGTGTTACCTGGTTATAGGTAAGATGGAGGGCGTTATAGGGGTGGGGTTGGTGTGTTACCTGGTTATAGGTAAGATGGAGGGCGTATAGGGGTGGGGTTGGTGTGTTACCTGGTTATAGGTAAGATGGAGGGCGTATAGGGGTGGGGTTGGTGTGTTACCTGGCTGCAGGTAAGATGGAGGGCGTATAGGGGTGGGGGTTGGTGTGTTACCTGGTTATAGGTAAGATGGAGGGCGTACAGGGGTGGGGGTTGGTGTGTTACCTGGTTATAGGTAAGATGGAGGGCGTACAGGGGGTGGGGTTGGTGTGTTACCTGGGTGCAGGTAAGATGGAGGGCGTATAGGGGTGGGGTTGGTGTGTTACCTGGGTGCAGGTAAGATGGAGGGTGTATAGGGGTGGGGTTGGTATGTTACCTGGTTATAGGTAAGATGGAGGGCGTATAGGGGTGGGGTTGGTGTGTTACCTGGGTGCAGGTAAGATGGAGGGCGTATAGGGGTGGGGTTGGTGTGTTACCTGGGTGCAGGTAAGATGGAGGGCGTATAGGGGTGGGGTTGGTGTGTTACCTGGTTATAGGTAAGATGGAGGGCGTATAGGGGTGGGGTTGGTGTGTTACCTGGGTGCAGGTAAGATGGAGGGCGTATAGGGGTGGGGGTTGGTGTGTTACCTGGTTATAGGTAAGATGGAGGGCGTATAGGGGTGGGGGTTGGTGTGTTACCTGGTTATAGGTAAGATGGAGGGCGTATAGGGGTGGGGTTGGTGTGTTACCTGGGTGCAGGTAAGATGGAGGGCGTATAGGGGTGGGGGTTGGTGTGTTACCTGGTTAAAGGTAAGATGGAGGGCGTATAGGGGTGGGGTTGGTGTGTTACCTGGGTGCAGGTAAGATGGAGGGCGTATAGGGGTGGGGGTTGGTGTGTTACCTGGTTATAGGTAAGATGGAGGGCGTATAGGGGTGGGGGTTGGTGTGTTACCTGGTTATAGGTAAGATGGAGGGCATATAGGGGTGGGGGTTGGTGTGTTACCTGGTTATAGGTAAGATGGAGGGTGTATAGGGGTGGGGGTTGGTGTGTTACCTGGTTATAGGTAAGATGGAGGGCGTATAGGGGTGGGGGTTGGTGTGTTACATGGTTATAGGTAAGATGGAGGGCGTATAGGGGTGGGGGTTGGTGTGTTACCTGGTTATAGGTAAGATGGAGGGCGTATAGGGGTGGGGTTGGTGTGTTACCTGGTTATAGGTAAGATGGAGGGCGTATAGGGGTGGGGTTGGTGTGTTACCTGGTTATAGGTAAGATGGAGGGCGTATAGGGGTGGGGTTGGTGTGTTACCTGGGTGCAGGTAAGATGGAGGGCGTATAGGGGTGGGGGTTGGTGTGTTACCTGGTTATAGGTAAGATGGAGGGCGTATAGGGGTGGGGGTTGGTGTGTTACCTGGTTATAGGTAAGATGGAGGGCGTATAGGGGTGGGGTTGGTGTGTTACCTGGTTATAGGTAAGATGGAGGGCGTATAGGGGTGGGGGTTGGTGTGTTACCTGGTTATAGGTAAGATGGAGGGCGAATAGGGGTGGGGGTTGGTGTGTTACCTGGTTATAGGTAAGATGGAGGGCGTATAGGGGTGGGGGTTGGTGTGTTACCTGGTTATAGGTAAGATGGAGGGCGTATATGGGTGGGGTTGGTGTTTTACCTGGGTGCAGGTAAGATGGAGGGCGTATAGGGGTGGGGTTGGTGTGTTACCTGGGTGCAGGTAAGATGGAGGACGTATAGGGGTGGGGTTGGTGTGTTACCTGGGTGCAGGTAAGATGGAGGGCGTATAGGGGTGGGGTTGGTGTGTTACCTGGGTGCAGGTAAGATGGAGGGCGTATAGGGGTGGGGTTGGTGTGTTACCTGGGTGCAGGTAAGATGGAGGCGTATAGGGGTAGGGGTGGGGGGTTGTGTTACCTGGGTGCAGGTAAGATGGAGGGCGTATAGGGGTGGGGTTGGTATGTTACCTGGTTATAGGTAAGATGGAGGGCGTATAGGGGTGGGGGTTGGTGTGTTACCTGGTTATAGGTAAGATGGAGGGCGTATAGGGGTGGGGTTGGTGTGTTACCTGGGTGCAGGTAAGATGGAGGGCGTATAGGGGTGGGGGTTGGTGTGTTACCTGGTTATAGGTAAGATGGAGGGCGTATAGGGGTGGGGTTGGTGTGTTACCTGGGTGCAGGTAAGATGGAGGGCGTATAGGGGTGGGGGTTGGTGTGTTACCTGGTTATAGGTAAGATGGAGGGCGTATAGGGGTGGGGTTGGTGGTTACCTGGTTATAGGTAAGATGGAGGGCGTATAGGGGTGGGGGTTGGTGTGTTACCTGGTTATAGGTAAGATGGAGGGTGTATAGGGGTGGGGGGTTGGTGTGTTACCTGGTTATAGGTAAGATGGAGGGCGTATAGGGGTGTGTGTTACATGGTTATAGGTAAGATGGAGGGCGTATAGGGGTGGGGGGTTGGTGTGTTACCTGGTTATAGGTAAGATGGAGGGCGTATAGGGGTGGGGTTGGTGTGTTACCTGGTTATAGGTAAGATGGAGGGCGTTGGTGTGTTACCTGGTTATAGGTAAGATGGAGGGCGTATAGGGGTGGGGTTGGTGTGTTACCTGGTTATAGGTAAGATGGAGGGCGTATAGGGGTGGGGGTTGGTGTGTTACCTGGTTATAGGTAAGATGGAGGGCGTATAGGGGTGGGGGTTGGTGTGTTACCTGGTTATAGGTAAGATGGAGGGCGTATAGGGGTGGGGGTTGGTGTGTTACCTGGTTATAGGTAAGATGGAGGGCGTATAGGGGTGGGGGTTGGTGTGTTACCTGGTTATAGGTAAGATGGAGGGCGTATAGGGGGGGGGTTGGTGTGTTACCTGGGTATAGGTAAGATGGAGGGCGTATAGGGGTGGGGTTGGTGTGTTACCTGGGTGCAGGTAAGATGGAGGGCGTATAGGGGTGGGGTTGGTGTGTTACCTGGGTGCAGGTAAGATGGAGGGCGTATAGGGGTGGGGTTGGTGTGTTACCTGGGTGCAGGTAAGATGGAGGGCGTATAGGGGTGGGGTTGGTGTGTTACCTGGGTGCAGGTAAGATGGAGGGCGTATAGGGGTGGGGTTGGTGTGTTACCTGGTTGCAGGTAAGATGGAGGGCGTATAGGGGTGGGGTTGGTGTGTTACCTGGTTATAGGTAAGATGGAGGGCGTATAGGGGTGGGGGTTGGTGTGTTACCTGGTTATAGGTAAGATGGAGGGCGTATAGGGGTGGGGTTGGTGTGTTACCTGGGTGCAGGTAAGATGTTAGGGGTGGGGTTGGTGTGTTACCTGGGTGCAGGTAAGATGGAGGGCGTATAGGGGTGGGGTTGGTGTGTTACCTGGTTATAGGTAAGATGGAGGGCGTATAGGGGTGGGGTTGGTGTGTTACCTGGGTGCAGGTAAGATGGAGGGCGTATAGGGGTGGGGTTGGTGTGTTACCTGGGTGCAGGTAAGATGGAGGGCGTATAGGGGTGGGGGTTGGTGTGTTACCTGGTTATAGGTAAGATGGAGGGCGTATAGGGGTGGGGGTTGGTGTGTTACCTGGTTATAGGTAAGATGGTATAGGGGGGGGGGTTGGTGTGTTACCTAGTTATAGGTAAGATGGAGGGCGTATAGGGGTGGGGGTTGGTGTGTTACCTGGTTATAGGTAAGATGGAGGGCGTATAGGGGTGGGGTTGGTGTGTTACCTGGGTGCAGGTAAGATGGAGGGCGTATATGGTGTTAGGTGCAGGTAAGATGGAGGCGTATAGGGGGGGGTTGGTGTGTTACCTGGGTGCAGGTAAGATGGAGGGCGTATAGGGGGGGGGTTGGTGTGTTACCTGGTTATAGGTAAGATGGAGGGCGTATAGGGGTGGGGGTTGGTGTGTTACCTGGTTATAGGTAAGATGGAGGGCGTATAGGGGTGGGGGTTGGTGTGTTACCTGGGTGCAGGTAAGATGGAGGGCGATAGGGGTGGGGTTGGTGTGTTAGGGGATGGGGTATTGGGGTTGGTGTGTTACCTGGTTATAGGTAAGATGGAGGGCGTATAGGGTGTTACCTGGGGGTAAGATGGTATAGGGGTGGGGTTGGTGTGTTACCTGCATGTAAGATTATAGGTAAGATGGAGATGGAGGGCGTATAGGGGTGGGGGGTTGGTGTGTTACCTGGTTATAGGTAAGATGGAGGGCGTATAGGGGGGGGTTGGTGTGTTACCTGGTAAGATATAGGTAAGTTACCTGGGTGCAGGTAAGATGGAGGCGTATAGGGGTGGGGTTGGTGTGTTACCTGGTTATAGGTAAGATGGAGGGCGTATAGGGGTGGGGGTTGGTGTGTTACCTGGTTATAGGTAAGATGGAGGGCGTATAGGGGTGGGGGGGTTACCTGGGTGCAGGGGTTGGTGTGTTACCTGGTTATAGGTAAGATGGAGGGCGTATAGGGGTAGGGGTTGGTGTGTTACCTGGTTATAGGTAAGATGGAGGGCGTATATGGGTGGGGGTTGGTGTGTTACCTGGTTATAGGTAAGATGGAGGGCGTATGGGGATGGCGGTTGGTGTGTTACCTGGTTATAGGTAAGATGGAGGGCGTATAGGGGTGGGGGTTGGTGTGTTACCTGGTTATAGGTAAGATGGAGGACGTATAGGGGTGGGGGTTGGTGTGTTACCTGGTTATAGGTAAGATGGAGGGCGTATAGGGGTGGGGGTTGGTGTGTTACCTGGTTATAGGTAAGATGGAGGGCGTATAGGGGTGGGGGTTGGTGTGTTACCTGGTTATAGGTAAGATGGAGGGCGTATAGGGGTGGGGGTTGGTGTGTTACCTGGTTATAGGTAAGATGGAGGGCGTATAGGGGTGGGGGTTTGTGTGTTACCTGGTTATAGGTAAGATGGAGGGCGTATAGGGGTGGGGGGTTGGTGTGTTACCTGGTTATAGGTAAGATGGAGGGCGTATAGGGGTGGGGGTTGGTGTGTTACCTGGTTATAGGTAAGATGGAGGGCGTATAGGGGTGGGGGTTGGTGTGTTACCTGGTTATAGGTAAGATGGAGTGCGTATATGGCTGGGGGTTGGTGTGTTACCTGGTTATAGGTAAGATGGAGGGCGTATAGGGGTGGGGGTTGGTATGTTACCTGGTTATAGGTAAGATGGAGGGCGTATGGGGTTGGCGGTTGGTGTGTTACCTGGTTATAGTTAAGATGGAGGGCGTATAGGGGTGGGGGTTGGTGTGTTACCTGGTTATAGGTAAGATGGAGGGCGTATAGGGGTGGGGGTTGGTGTGTTACCTGGTTATAGGTAAGATGGAGGGCGTATAGGGGTGGGGGTTGGTGTGTTACCTGGGTGCAGGTAAGATGGAGGGCGTATAGGGGTGGGGTTGGTGTGTTACCTGGTTATAGGTAAGATGGAGGGCGTATAGGGGTGGGGGGTTGGGGTGTTACCTGGTTATAGGTAAGATGGAGGGCGTATAGGGGTGGGGGTTGGTGTGTTACCTGGTTATAGGTAAGATGGAGGGCGTATATGGGTGGGGGGTTGGTGTGTTACCTGGTTATAGGTAAGATGGAGGGCGTATAGGGGTGGGGGTTGGTATGTTACCTGGTTATAGGTAAGATGGAGGGCGTATGGGGTTGGCGGTTGGTGTGTTACCTGGTTATAGGTAAGATGGAGGGCGTATAGGGGTGGGGGTTGGTGTGTTACCTGGTTATTGGTAAGATGGAGGACGTATAGGGGTGGGGGTTGGTGTGTTACCTGGTTATAGGTAAGATGGAGGACGTATAGGGGTGGGGGTTGGTGTGTTACCTGGTTATAGGTAAGATGGAGGGCGTATAGGGTTGGGGGTTGGTGTGTTACCTGGTTATAGGTAAGATGGAGGGCGTATAGGGGTGGGGGTTTGTGTGTTACCTGGTTATAGGTAAGATGGAGGACGTATAGGGGTGGGGGTTGGTGTGTTACCTGGTTATAGGTAAGATGGAGGGCGTATAGGGGTGGGGGGTTTGTGTGTTACCTGGTTATAGGTAAGATGGAGGACGTATAGGGGTGGGGGTTGGTGTGTTACCTGGTTATAGGTAAGATGGAGGCGTATAGGGGTGGGGGTTGGTGTGTTACCTGGTTATAGGTAAGATGGAGGGCGTATAGGGTTGGGGGTTGGTGTGTTACCTGGTTATAGGTAAGATGGAGGGTTACCTGGTTATAGGTAAGGGTGGGGGTTGGTGTGTTACCTGGTTATAGGTAAGATGGAGGGCGTATAGGGGTGGGGGTTGGTGTGTTACCTGGTTATAGGTAAGATGGAGGGCGTATAGGGGTGGGGTTGGTGTGTTACCTGGTTATAGGTAAGATGGAGGGCGTATAGGGGTGGGGGTTGGTGTGTTACCTGGTTATAGGTAAGATGGAGGACGTATAGGGGTGGGGGTTGGTGTGTTACCTGGTTATAGGTAAGATGGAGGACGTATAGGGGTGGGGGTTGGTGTGTTACCTGGTTATAGGTAAGATGGAGGGCGTATAGGGGTGGGGGTTGGTGTGTTACCTGGTTATAGGTAAGATGGAGGGCGTATAGTGGTGGGGTTGGTGTGTTACCTGGTTATAGGTAAGATGGAGGGCGTATAGGGGTGGGGGTTGGTGTGTTACCTGGTTATAGGTAAGATGGAGGGTGTATAGGGGTGGGGTTGGTGTGTTACCTGGTTATAGGTAAGATTATAGGGGTGGGGGTTGGTGTGTTACCTGGTTATAGGTAAGATGGAGGGTGTATAGGGGTGGGGTTGGTGTGTTACCTGGGTGCAGGTAAGATGGAGGGCGTATAGGGGTGGGGTTGGTGTGTTACCTGGTTATAGGTAAGATGGAGGACGTATAGGGGTGGGGGTTGGTGTGTTACCTGGTTATAGGTAAGATGGAGGGCGTATAGGGGTGGGGTTTGGTGTGTTACCTGGTTATAGGTAAGATGGAGGGCGTATAGGGGTGGGGGTTGGTGTGTTACCTGGTTATAGGGAAGATGGACCTGGGCGTAAGATGGAGGGGTGGGGTTGGTGTGTTACCTGGTTATAGGTAAGATGGAGGGCGTATAGGGGTGGGGGGTTGGTGTGTTACCTGGTTATAGGTAAGATGGAGGGCGTATAGGGGTGGGGTTGGTGTGTTACCTGGTTATAGGTAAGATGGAGGGCGTATAGGGGTGGGGTTGGTGTGTTACCTGGTTATAGGTAAGATGGAGGGCGTATAGGGGTGGGGTTGGTGTGTTACCTGGTTATAGGTAAGATGGAGGGCGTATAGGGGTGGGGGGGGTTGGTGTGTTACCTGGTTATAGGTAAGATGGAGGGCGTATAGGGGTGGGGGGGGTGTTACCTGGTTATAGGTAAGATGGAGGGCGTTACCTGGGTGCAGGTAGGTAAATGGAGGGCATATAGGGGTAGTGTTGGTGTTGGAGGGCGTATAGGGGTGGGGGGATGTTACCTGGTTGCAGGTAAGATGGAGGGCCGATGGGGGTGGGGGTGTTACCTGGGTGCAGGTAGAATGGAGGGCATATAGGGGTAGTGTTGGTGTTGGAGGGGGTGGGGGATGTTACCTGGGTGCAGGTAAGATGGATGGCCGATGGGGGGGGGGTGTTACCTGGGTGCAGGTAAGATGGAGGGCAGTGTTGGTGTTGGGGGTGGGGGATGTTACCTGGGTGCAGGTAAGATGGAGGCCGATGGGGGGGGGGGTGTTACCTGGGTGCAGGTAAGATGGTTACGGTGGGGGTGGGGGATGTTACCTGGGTGCAGGTAAGATGGAGGGCCGGTGGGGGTGGGGGTGTTACCTGGGTGCAGGTAAGATGGAGGGCCGGTGGGGGTGGGGGATGTTACCTGGGTGCAGGTAAGATTACCGGTGGGGGTGGGGGGTGTTACCTGGGTGCAGGTAAGATGGAGGGCCGGTGGGGGTGGGGGATGTTACCTGGGTGCAGGTAAGATGGAGGGCCGGTGGGGTGGGGGGTGTTACCTGGGTGCAGGTAAGATGGAGGGCCGGTGGGGGTGGGGGTGTTACCTGGGTGCAGGTAGGATGGAGGGCCGGTGGGGGTTGGGGTGTACGTGGAGCCCTCTGTTGAGTTGTTGAAGGACAGTGATGGTGAACCTGCTCCCTCTAGCAGCTTCATCTGGAATTACAAAGACCCAGGGTCAGATTAAAAATGATTTATTTTATGTGGTTCTCCGTAGCTCAGTTAGTAGAACATGCCTCTTGCCAGGATTGTGGGTTCGATTCCCAGGACCACCCGTATGTGAAATGTAAGCACGCATGACTGTACGTCGCTTTGGATAAAAGTGTCTGCTAAATGGCATTACTAATATGTTATTATATTATTAGGTATACTGATGTGACAGGTAACATCCATCTTCCTGTGCCTCATTTCCTCCTGTCCTTCATTCTTACCTTGGATTCGATGAAGTTCAGTCGGTTGTTTATGTCAGTGAAGCCAGTGCAGTTCATACACTCTGCAACGAGGGAGAGATGAGAGACAAGAGAGAGACGAGAGATGAGAGACAAGAGAGAGAGGAGAGACAGGAGAGAGAGAGGAGAGACGAGAGATGAGAGAGAGGAGAGATGAGAGACGAGAGAGAGGAGAGAGACGAGAGGAGAGACAAGAGAGGCAAGAGAGAGAGAGGAGAGATGAGAGACAAGAGAGAGAGGAGAGACAAGAGAGGAGAGAGAGACGAGAGATGAGAGACAAGAGAGACAAGAGAGAGAGAGGAGAGAGGAGAGATGAGAGGAGAGACGAGAGGAGAGACGAGAGGGTTAAAGGTGAGAGGAGATCACACACACACAGCTCAGATTGTTTTCTCCAGCAACATGAAGGGGTATGAGAGTCTAGGACAGACTTCTCCAGCAACATGAAGGGGTATGAGAGTCTAGGACAGACTTTCTCCAGCAACATGAAGGGGTATGAGGGTCTAGGACAGACTTCTCCAGCAACATGAAGGGGGATGAGGGTCTAGGACAGACTTTCTCCAGCAACATGAAGGGGTATGAGGGTCTAGGACAGACTTTCTCCAGCAACATGAAGGGGTATGAGGGTCTAGGACAGACTTTCTCCACCAACATGAAGGGGTATGAGAGTCTAGGACAGACTTTCTTCAGCAACATGAAGGGGTATGAGGGTCTAGGACAGACTTCTCCAGCAACATGAAGGGGGATGAGGGTCTAGGACAGACTTTCTCCAGCAACATGAAGGGGGATGAGGGTCTAGGACAGTCTTTCTCCAGCAACATGAAGGGCTATGAGGGTCTAGGACAGACTTTCTCCACCAACATGAAGGGGTATGAGAGTCTAGGACAGACTTTCTTCAGCAACATGAAGGGGTATGAGGGTCTAGGACAGACTTTCTTCAGCAACATGAAGGGGTATGATGGTCTAGGACAGACTTTCTCCAGCAACATAAAGGGGTATGAGGGTCTAGGACAGACTTTCTCCAGCAACATGAAGGGGTATGAGGGTCTAGGACAGATTTTCTCCAGCAACATGAAGGGGTATGAATTAATCCAATAGGTTTAATTGGCATCCAATGGTTTAAGAGAGAAAACCCAAGTCAAGATCATATCAACTAATCTACTGGTTGCCACAATGGGGTCATCAAGGCACCAATTGTATAAGAATCCGGTCACCTCTGGGTAAACGAGACGATACGCTCGGAATAACACTGGTCAAGTAAATAGAACGTTTCAAATAGAAAAGTCAATAACAGAAGTGTTCCGGAATGTTCCCCATTCCACAGACACATCTGACCACACTGGCCACACAAACCTAATGATGTAGAATGCCATAGCCATGGACAACTAGCAGTCATAAATAACTAGTCATTGTAACAACAAAACTGAGCTAAACGGTTCTGGCTTCCCTACATCATGGTTTAATCACAGTACAGTGGCAGACATTGAGGTTTCTGTGTTAAAATAGGACAGACAGGGTTTGGGTGGGTTTGGGTGTGTTGGTGTGTGTTTTTTTCCTCCAAAGTATTTATTTACCATTAGTATAAGCATATATGAATGCATCCACAAACAGAAGCAAAGATCAAGGGCTCAACCAAACACATTCCTCCGTAATTCATCAGCCCACACACTCAGTACTGTTATCTGCCTACATACTCAGTACTGTTATCAGCCCACACACTCAGTACTGTTATCTGCCTACACACTCAGTACTGTTTATTAAGCCACTTCAGTGAGACCAAAAATAACCAAATGATCTCCTTTTGATAAGAGTAATATCCCTGAGAATCAGTACAGTAGGGGGTGATGTATGTACCGAGTGATGTGGGGTGTACAAGGTACAATGTAGGGTGGTTTGGTTACAGCACTGAACTGAAATGACCCTCTATTGCTCTCTGTTCCCAATGAGGGGTTTGGGATCATAAACACGCGCCACAGAGACGAGTCATTATGTCTTAAACATGAGCCTGGAGTGATCTACACCAACACCAATGTGCAGAGGTGGCAGGGTTCTGTTTAGGAGGGAATGTAAGGTTCCGTTGTATGAAAGCTAACACAGTACTTACAGTGGAACTACAATCTACAGGGGACGTATACCACGACAACATGACACCATGACAACATGACACCATGACACCATGACAACATGACACCATGACAACATGACACCATGACACCATGACAACATGACACCATGACACCACGACACATGACACCATGACACCATGACACCATGACAACATGATACCACGACAACATGACACCATGACAACATGACACCATGACACCATGACACAACGACACCATAACAACATGACACCATGACACCATGACACCATGATACCACGACAACATGACACCATGACAACATGACACCATGACACCATGACAACATGACACCATGACAACATGACAACATGACACCATGACACCATGGCAACATGACACCACGACACCATGACAACATGACACCACGACACCATGACACCACGACAACATGACAACATGACAACATGACACCATGACACCACGACAACATGACACCACGACACCATGACAACATGACAACATGACACCACGACAACATGACACCATGACAACATGACACCACGACAACATGACAACATGACACCATGACAACATGACACCACGACACCATGACAACATGACACCACGACACCATGACAACATGACAACATGACAACATGACACCACGACAACATGACACCACGACACCACGACAACATGACAACATGACACCATGACACCACGACAACATGACACCACGACACCACGACAACATGACAACATGACACCATGACACCACGACAACATGACACCACGACACCACGACAACATGACACCACGACAACATGACACCACGACACCACGACAACATGACAACATGACACCATGACAACATGACACCACGACAACATGACACCACGACACCACGACAACATGACACCATGACACCACGACAACATGACACCACGACACCATGACACCACGACACCACGACAACATGACACCACGACAACATGACAACATGACACCACGACAACATGACACCACGACAACATGACACCACGACAACATGACAACATGACAACATGACACCATGACAACATGACACCATGACACCACGACAACATGACACCACGACACCATGACACCACGACAACATGACACCACGACACCATGACAACACGACAACATGACAACATGACACCATGACACCACGACAACATGACACCATGACACCATGACAACATGACACCACGACAACATGACACCACGACACCACGACACCACGACAACATGACACCACGACAACATGACAACATGACAACACGACAACATGACACCACGACAACATGACACCATGACAACATGACACCACGACACCATGACAACATGACAACATGACACCACGACAACATGACACCACGACACCATGACAACATGACACCACGACAACATGACACCATGACACCATGACAACATGACACCATGACAACATGACAACATGACACCATGACAACATGACACCATGACACCATGACACCACGACAACATGACACCACGACAACATGACACCATGACAACATGACACCACGACACCATGACAACATGACAACATGACAACATGACAACATGACACCATGACAACATGACACCACGACAACATGACAACATGACAACATGACACCATGACAACATGACAACATGACAACATGACACCATGACAACATGACACCACGACAACATGACAACATGACACCATGACAACATGACAACATGACAACATGACACCATGACACCATGACACCACGACACCACGACAACATGACAACATGACACCACGACACCATGACAACATGACAACATGACACCACGACAACATGACAACATGACACCACGACACCATGACAACACGACACCATGACACCACGACAACATGACACCACGACACCATGACAACATGACACCATGACAACATGACACCATGACACCATGACATGACATGACAACATGACAACATAACACCATGACAACATGACAACATGACACCACGACAACATGACACCACGACACCATGACAACATGACAACATGACACCACGACAACATGACACCACGACACCATGACAACATGACACCACGACACCATGACAACATGACACCACGACACCATGACACCACGACAACATGACACCACGACAACATGACAACATGACACCACGACACCATGACAACATGACAACATGACACCATGACAACATGACACCATGACAACATGATACCACGACAACATGACACCATGACACCACGACACCATGACAACATGACAACATGATACCACGACAACATGACACCATGACACCACGACACCATGACAACATGACAACATGACACCATGACAACATGACAACATGATACCACGACAACATGACACCATGACACCACGACACCATGACAACATGACAACATGACAACATGACAAC
The DNA here is from genome assembly GCF_034236695.1 of Oncorhynchus nerka. Classification (NCBI taxonomy): domain Eukaryota; kingdom Metazoa; phylum Chordata; class Actinopteri; order Salmoniformes; family Salmonidae; genus Oncorhynchus; species Oncorhynchus nerka. The sequence continues at coordinate 10,037,435 of NC_088406.1, forward strand.
ATGACACCATGACAACACGACAACATGACAAAATAGAGATATGGAGTCTCATAATGATACCACGACAACATGACAACATGACACCACGACAACATGATACCACGACAACATGACAACATGACAACATAAAGATATGGAGTCTCATAATGATACCACGACAACATGACAACATGACACCACGACAACATGACAACATGATACCACGACAACATGACAACATGACAACATAAAGATATGGAGTCTCATAATGATACCACGACACCATGACACCATGACAACATGACACCACGACACCATGACAACACGACAACACGACACCATGACAACACGACACCATGACACCATGACACCATGATACCACGACACCATGACAACATGACACCACGACAACATGATACCACGACACCATGACAACATGACACCACGACAACATGATACCATGACAACATGACACCACGACAACATGACAATATGACACCATGACAACATAAAGATATGGAGTCTCATAATGATACCACAACAACATAAAGATATGGAGTCTCATAATGATACCATGACAACATGACAACATAAAGATATGGAGTCTCATAATGATACCATGACAACATAAAGATATGGAGTCTCATGTTGATACCATGACAACATAAAGATATGGAGTCTCATAATGATACAGTGACAACATAAAGATATGGAGTCTCATAATGATACCATGACAACATAAAGATATGGAGTCTCATAATGATACCACAACAACATAAAGATATGGAGTCTCATAATGATACCATGACAACATAAAGATATGGAGTCTCATAATGATACAGTGACAACATAAAGATATGGAGTCTCATAATGATACATGACAACATAAAGATATGGAGTCTCATAATGATACCATGACAACATAAAGATATGGAGTCTCATAATGATACCACAACAACATAAAGATATGGAGTCTCATAATGATACCATGACAACATAAAGATATGGAGTCTCATAATGATACCATGACAACATAAAGATATGGAGTCTCATAATGATACCACAACAACATAAAGATATGGAGTCTCATAATGATACCACAACAACATAAAGATATGGAGTCTCATAATGATACCATGACAACATAAAGATATGGAGTCTCATAATGATACCATGACACCATGACAACATAAAGATATGGAGTCTCATAATGATACCATGACAACATAAAGATATGGAGTCTCATAATGATACCACAACAACATAAAGATATGGAGTCTCATAATGATACCACAACAACATAAAGATATGGAGTCTCATAATGATACCATGACAACATAAAGATATGGGGTCTCATAATGATACCACAACAACATGACACCATGACAACATAAAGATATGGAGTCTCATAATGATACCACAACAACATAAAGATATGGAGTCACATAATGACACCCTACACCCCAACCTGAGGTCAAACTCAACAACCAAACCTGAGGTCAAACTCAACAACACAACCTGAGGTCAAACCCTACACCCCAACCTGAGGTCAAACCCTACATCTCAACCTGAGGTCAAACCCTACATCCCAACCTGAGGTCAAACCCTACATCCCAACCTGTGGTCAAATCCTACATTCCAACCTGAGGTCAAACCCTACATTCCAACCTGAGGTCAAATCCTACATTCCAACCTAAAGTCAAATCCTACATCCCAACCTGAGGTCAAACCCTACATCTCAACCTGAGGTCAAACCCTACATCCCAACCTGAGGTCAAATCCTACATCCCAACCTAAGGTCAAACCCTACATCCCAACCTGAGGTCAAACCCTACATCCCAACCTGAGCACTCTGTTCTGCCACCTCTGGTCTTTTGGCCCACCTCCCCCCTAGAGGAGGGCAGCTCCCGCTCAGCCCAGTCAAAGCCCTTCTCTGTCCTGACACCACCATGGTGGAACCAGCTTCCCCCTGAAGTCAGACAGGAGTCCCTGCCCAACTTTCCAAAACTGCAAATTAAGATCCTACATCTGTATATAATTACTGGATTACTAAAGATGTCTCTTATTCAATTTGATGTAAATGAGTTTAAAGACATATAGTTGAAGGGTCAGACTGTAACAGATCATCATAGGTCCTCAAATACCTGACTGGTTGAGTCAGACAACAGAGAGAGTCTGGAATGCACTACACACACACACACACACACACACACACACACACACACACACACACACCACAACCACAGAGCACACACACACCACAACCACAGAGCACACCCTGTCACACATAGTTGTGGAAAGTATTTCCCGTGAGCATTTCTTCGTGCATAAATAGGCTCTTGTTGTACATCATTTTTTAACAGCTTTATGTGTGACAGACAATCATCCCATAATGCATTGCAGATACCTAACTATAGAAGAAAGGCTTCCCGAGTGGAGATCCCACTAGAGATCTTGGTTCGAGTCCAGGCTCTGTCGCAGCCGGCCGCGACCTGGAGGCCCATGGGGCGGCGCACAATTGGCCCAGCGTCGTCTGGGTTAGGGGAGGGTTTGGCCGGCAGGGATGTCCTTGTTCCATCGCGCTTTAGCGACTCCTGTGGCGAGACCCGGGCGCAGTGCACGCTGACATGGTGGCCAGGTGTATAGTGTTTCCTCCGACACATTGGTGTGGCTGGCTTCCGGGTTAAGCTGGCATTGTGTCAAGAAGCAGTGAGGCTTGGCTAGGTTGTGTTTCGGAGGACGCACGGCTCTCGACTTTCGACCTCTCCTGAGTCCGTACAGGAGTTGCAGCGATCGGACAAGACTGTAACTACCAATTGGGGATTAAAAAGAGAAGTAGGAATAAAGAAACATGCTCAATAAAATAGGCCTAATGACATCAAGTTAAAATAATCTCACCCTTAGCATCACTTAGCACATCACTTGGGTCCTTTAAGTAATATCTACAATAAACACATACTCTATAATGTAGTTATACAGACATCTCTTTACTAATTATAACGCAGACCTTTTATTTGCAATCATTGTATTTCCCATCCTCTCTGCTGAGATAAACCCCTGCATGTGTGTGTGTGTGTGTGTGTGTGTGTGTGTGTGTGTGTGTGTGTGTGTGTGTGTGTGTGTGTGCGTGTGTGTGTGTGTGTGTGTGTGTGCGTGCGTGCGTGCGTGCGTGCGTGCGTGCGTGCGTGCGTGTGTGTGTGTGTGTGTGCACAGTGGAACATCCTCATTGCTTAGGCACGCAGCCCACAACAGAGACATGCACAGGAAGGAGAATGCTGTCATTTATCCAAAATACACAGCAGGGTGGGCAGTGTGAGTGTGTGTGTGTCTATTTAGTGTGGTGTCATAGACAGTCTCCCAGGGCTGGCCATTTCCCAGCAGTCTGTGCTGTATCTGCCCAGGACCAGCGTGTGGGCGGCCATCGATGGCAACAGGAGCGGGAGGCGTTGAACGCTCTGTGCCCAAACCAGGATACCCAGGATGCCCAGCTCTCCACAGCGGGACCATATGGAATTTCTCATCCCCATGCCAGCCTACTGACCGCTCACAACCAAACTTAGGCTCAATAACAGTGTTCTGCAATTTTTGTCCTGATGACTCACAGTGTGCAATAGCTTTTGTTCCCGCCCAGTACTAACAAAGATAATTCAATAAATGAACTGATCTCCAAGCGCTTGATTGGATGAGCCAAGTGCGCTAGTGGTATGGCAATCTCTCGTGGGCAGACTGTGTAAATATAAATGGTACTGTAGATCTATGATAGATCTAGATTCTATGGGTACAGATAGCTAACGAGCAGCACTAGTTCCGGTGATTGTGTTGTTTTTGTTGTCACTGGTAATTTGGACGAATCATGATTTCGCAGGTTATAGCATCTTTCGAATTACGGAAAGTGGGAGGGGACATTCGGCCCATAGATTTGCCCGTAAAGAGAGCTCCTGTAGCTCCTCATTCTGGTTGTAAGCATCTCTTCTCTTAACAGGTATTGACCAATAACTTAATCGAGCAGCTTTCCAATTACTTGAGATTTCAATTGTGGGTTACCTGAGATTAGTACAGTATTATGCTGTGTCTAGGGGCAGCAGGTAGCCTAGTGGTTAGAGGAGGCAGGTAGCCTAGTGGTTAGAGGAGGCAGGGTAGCCTAGTGGTTAGAGGAGGCAGGGTAGCCTAGTGGTTAGAGGCAGGTAGCCTAGTGGTTAGAGGCAGGTAGCCTAGTGGTTAGAGGCAGGTAGCCTAGTGGTTAGAGAGGCAGGTAGGCTAGTGGTTAGAGAGGCAGGTAGCCTAGTGGTTAGAGGCAGGTAGGCAGGTAGCCTAGTGGTTAGAGGCAGGTAGCCTAGTGGTTAGAGGCAGGTAGGCTAGTGGTTAGAGGCAGGTAGGCTAGTGGTTAGAGGCAGGTAGGCTAGTGGTTAGAGGCAGGTAGGCTAGTGGTTAGAGGCAGGTAGGCTAGTGGTTAGAGGCAGGTAGCCTAGTGGTTAGAGGCAGGTAGCCTAGTGGTTAGAGGAGGCAGGTAGCCTAGTGGTTAGAGGAGGCAGGTAGCCTAGTGGTTAGAGGAGGCAGGTAGCCTTGTGGTTAGAGGCAGGTAGCCTAGTGGTTAGAGGCTGGTAGCCTAGTGGTTAGAGGCTGGTAGCCTAGTGGTTAGTGGCAGGTAGCCTAGTGGTTAGAGGCAGGTAGCCTAGTGGTTAGAGGCAAGTAGCCTAGTGGTTAGACGAGGCAGGTAGCCTAGTGGTTAGAGGTAGGTAGCCTAGTGGTTAGAAGCAGGTAGCCTAGTGGTTAGAGGAGGCAGGTAGCCTAGTGGTTAAAGGCAGGTAGCCTAGTGGATAGAGGCAGGTAGCCTAGTGGTTAGAGGAGGCAGGTAGCCTAGTGGTTAGAGGAGGAAGGTAGCCTAGTGGTTAGAGGAGACAGGTAGCCTAGTGGTTAGAGGCAGATAGCCTAGTGGTTAGAGGCAGGTAGCCTAGTGGTTAGAGGCAGGTAGCCTAGTGGTTAGAGGTAGGCAGCCTAGTGTTTAGAGGCAGGTAGCCTAGTGTTTAGAGGCAGATAGCCTAGTGTTTAGAGTCAGGTAGCCTAGTGGTTCGAGGCAGGTAGCCTAGTGGTCAGAGGTAGGCAGCCTAGTGTTTAGAGGCAGGTAGCCTAGTGGTTAGAGGCAGATAGCCTAGTGGTTAGAAGCAGGTAGCCTAGTGGTTAGAGGAGGCAGGTAGCCTAGTGGTTAGAGGCAGGTAGCCTAGTGGATAGAGGCAGGTAGCCTAGTGGTTAGAGGAGGCAGGTAGCCTAGTGGTTAGAGGATGAAGGTAGCCTAGTGGTTAGAGGAGACAGGTAGCCTAGTGGTTAGAGGCAGGTTGGCAGGTAGCCTAGTGGTTAGAGGCAGGTAGCCTAGTGGTTAGAGGCAGGTAGTCCAGTGGTTAGAGGCAGGTAGGCTAGTGGTTAGAGGCAGGTAGGCTAGTGGTTAGAGGCAGGAAGCCTAGTGGTTAGAGGCAGGTAGACTAGTGCTTAGAGGCAGGTAGCCTAGTGGTTAGAGGAAAATAGCCTAGTGGTTAGAGGCAGGTAGCCTAGTGGTTAGAGGCAGGTAGCCTAGTGGTTAGAGGCAGGTAGCCTAGTGGTTAGAGGTAGGCAGCCTAGTGTTTAGAGGCAGGTAGCCTAGTGGTTAGAGGCAGATAGCCTAGTGTTTAGAGGCAGGTAGCCTAGTGGTTCGAGGCAGGTAGCCTAGTGGTCAGAGGTAGGCAGCCTAGTGTTTAGAGGCAGGTAGCCTAGTGGTTAGAGGCAGATAGCCTAGTGGTTAGAGGCAGATAGCCTAGTGGTTAGAGCGAATCCCCGAGCTGACAAGGTAAAAATCTGTCGTTCTGCCCCTGAACAAGGCAGTTAACCCACTGTTCATAGAACACCAATGTAAATAAGAATTTGTTCTTCACTGACTTGCCTAGTTGAATATAAATAAACGTTAAATTAAAGAAATCTAAAGCTCATGACCAAAGCCACCCACTTGGTTTAATCAACGTTGTTTCCACGTCAACACAACACGTCAACAACACGTCAACACAACACGTCAACAACACGTCAACAACACGTCAATTCAATGTGTAAAACGGATTAGATTTGCATACAGTCATCAACAATTTAGTATCTTTTCACCCAACTTTTAACCTAAATCCAATGACATGGTAAAATGTTTTCTTGATTTTACGTTGAATTCACGTCAGTTGACAACGCATCCTGTCACGCATGCGCCCGCTCTCCCTCGCCGATACCTTCTCTTTCTCTCACTATTGTTGTTTCATTCCCTCCTCGCCTTCAAACGTTAACTGAAATACTTTTCGTGTTCCTTATCTTCACCATTCCAATGACATCCTTGAATAACATAGGACTAGAATTAGATGCAAAATGCTTTCACTTCTCTTCACAAATTCTGAATTATTGTGGGTCTGAATAAATAACTGTTATAGTCTACCGCCATCGGCATTCGCTCTCCTTTCAAACCGTCCGTTCTATTGTCTGACGTATTTAACATACAGGAACAAAAGAGCTTGCATCCCTTTTCGAAGTCTTTTGTATAAGAAACGCTAAACAAAATTATGTCAAGCAAGCTGTTCTTGCATGGGACTACAAGAGCTAAGGAGTGTTTTTTAAGGAGAGAGGCCAGCGGAGCCACAGGTTCTTGCTTATTGTGCAAAATACAGAGGCTATAAGTTAGAAGCTTATTATGCATAACCCATCATTAATTAGCTAAATATAAGGATAATACTAAATTGAATTTATTACCTGAAAGAGGTAGGCTAGGACATCTATATATAGGACTATTTATCAATCTAGAACAGAAGTATCTATTTTGGATTGTAATTTGAATGGAGTTGTTAGGCTCGCATCACTGGGCAGCACACGGCTGGGTTTCCCTTTGTAGTCCGTAATAGTTTGCAAGCCCTGCCACATACAACGAGTATCAGAACTGGTGTAGTAGGATTCAATCTTAGTCCTGTCTTGATGCTTTGCCTGCTTGATGGTTCATCTGTGGGCATAATGGGATTTCTACAAGCATCCGGATTCGTGTCCCGCTCCTTGAAAGCGGCAGCTCTAGCCTTTAGCTCGACGAGGATCTTGCCTGTAATCCATGGCTTCTGGTTGGGATATGTACATATAGTCACTGTGGGGACGACGTCGTCGATGCACTTATTGATGAAGCCGGTGACTGAGGTGGTATACTCAATGCCATTGGATGAATCCCGGAACATATTCCAGTCTGTGCCCTGTAGCGTAGCATCCACATCATCTGACTACTTCCGTATTGAGCGAGTCACTTGCAATTCCTGCTTAAGTTTTTGCTTATAAGCAGGAATCAGGAGGATAGAATTATGGTCAGATTTGCCAAATGAATGGCAAAGGGGGGCGAGGGAGAACATCTCTGTGTGTGGAGTAAAGGTGCTCTAGAGTTTATTTTTCCTCCTCTGGTTCCACATGTGACATACCGGTAGAAATGAGGTAAAACTGATTTAAGTTTGCCTGCATTAAAGTCCCCGGCCACTAGGAGCGCGCTTCTGGATGAGCATTTTCTTGTTTGCTTATGGCCTTATGTAGCTCTTTAAGTGCGGTCTTTACTGCCAGTATCGGTTTGTGGCGCTAAATAGATGGCTATGAATAATATAGATGAGAACTCTCTTGGTAGATAGTGTGGTCTACAGCTTATCATGAGGTACTCTACCTCAGGCGAGCAATACCTGCAGACTACCGATATTATTAGACATTGCGTACCAGCTGTTATTGACAAATAGACACAGCCACACACCCCTCGTCTTACCAGATGTAGCTGTTCTATCCTGCCGATGCACGGAAAACCCAGCCAACTGTATATGATCCATTCAGCCACGAATTGGTGAAACATAAGATATTACAGTTTTTAATGTCCCGTTGGTAGGAGAGTCTGGAACGGAGCTGAACTAGTTAATTCTCCAGTGATTTGCACGTTGGCCAATAGAACGGATGGTAAAGGGGGATTACCCACGAGTCACCCTGATCTCTTCCCCCTGTATTTCCTTCTTATCTTCATGTGAATGACAGAGATTTGGGCCTTGTCCGAGAGCAACACCATATCCTTCACGTCCGACTCATTAAAGAGAAAATCTTCATCCACTTCGAGGTGAGTAATCGCTGTTCTGATGTCCAGACGCTCTTTTCGTATGCTATCCGTTTGTTGTTTGTATGCTGTTCTTTGTATGCCATTTTAATATTTGATAATTAACCAATGATATTAGGCCACTCTTGGCCATGATTACAGACACCTGTGTCTTTTGACACTATATAAACGAGTCATCCCGCAGTGTTTGTGATTATACCCTGATGAAGACAGCTTGGCTGTCGAAACGTTGGTAATTACATTTTTGCATCTGAGCTCCTAGAGTGTGCGGCTCTCTTTAATTTTCAAGACGCTCTTTTCGGTAGCATCAACATTATGTACAAGATAAGTTAAAAACAATTTGGAGAAAAAAATCACAAAATAGCACACACACATATACAATCACACACACACACACACACACACACACACACACACACACACACACACACACACACACACACACACACACACACACACACACACACACACACACACACACACACACACACACACACACACACACACACACACACAGTTCACCATCCAGCCTGCTTCACAGCCAAAACATCCACATCTGGCCCAGGACACGACAACTACAGACTGTTGATCCACACATCATCTGGCCCAGGACACTACAACTACAGACTATTGATCCACACATCATCTGGCCCAGGACACTACAACTACAGACTGTTGATCCACACATCATCTGGCCCAGGACACTACAACTACAGACTATTGATCCACACATCATCTGGCCCAGGACACTACAACTACAGACTGTTGATCCACACATCATCTGGCCCAGGACACTACAACTACAGACTATTGATCCACACATCATCTGGCCCAGGACACTACAACTACAGACAATTGATCCACACATCATCTGGCCCAGGACACTACAACTACAGACTGTTGATCCACACATCATCTGGCCCAGGACACTACAACTACGGACTGCTCAGATAGATGCCCTTAGAACACAGACAGACTGACAGGTCCAGGACCAGGTATGGCTCTCCCCAAACACCGTGGGGTCAATGGTAACTGTCTAGCTTTTGTCTGCTCTCAGATCAGCCAGAAACAGAGACATTACTTATCATGCCCTCTCACATGGGGGATATGGTGCTGTTTATCACTTTAACTGAGAAGCGAGGAAAGACTGAACGGAGGAGAGAGAGAGAGAAAGGGAGAGAGAGGGAGAGAAAGAGAGAGAGAGAGAGAGAGAGAGAGAGAGAGAGGGAGAGAGAGAGAGAGAGAGAGAGAAGAGGAGAGGGAGAGAGAGAAGGGATAGTGGGATAGTGAAGGATGGAGGAGAGGAAGGGAGAGCTAGAGAGGAGAGGTGTTGAATGACTAATGGAACTATGAAGCCAATGTTAAATCCTACAAAACTCGTAAACGTGCGGCGCAAAGCCCCTCCCCCACAGCGTTACAGGAATAAATGATTGACAGCTGAATAATTCCTCCTTAATGGATCTTCATATCCTTTATGTCCTCCCTCATTTGCATGAAGCTCATCCTGGGTGTTAAGCTGTGGAAATGATTCAGGGTAACCTGCAGGTTAGCAGAGTACATGGGAATATATTCACTTCTCTTGACAGGATTTGGGAATAGAAAGATTATCTCCACAGTAAGTGTTGGTGAAGTTTTGGTAAAATATGCAGGAGTCTAGAGGTTGTCTATTCAGTAAACGTTGGTGAAGTTTTGGTAGAGTATGTGGGAGTTTTATTTAGTTGCCAGTAAGGCGACTCCGGGTTAGGTCCTGGCATTGTTGCTACATAACTTCCTCCTCACACAGCCCCATTACCTTGTTAATGTGTGGAGATAGGCATCAAGGTGCCGCTACGACAGAGTGGAGAAGAGACAGGGGCCAACGGCAGCTAAATTACTTCCACATTTCTCCCAAATGTTTTCCATGCCGTCATGAGTCTGCACTACACACACTGACCCATGTACACACAAGCAGGAAACACACACACATACACACATTTTTCCTGCCTCAGCAAAAATCCATTGTAGAAACATTTGATTGCGAACAAAAGGATATATGGTGGTTTATTTTATAGAGAGGAAGATTAATTTATTTTATAGAGAGGAAGATTAATTTATTTTATAGTTTAATTATAGAGGAAAGAGTTTAATTATTATTTTATAGAGAGGAAGATTAGTTTATTTTATAGAGAGGAAGATGAGAGTAAAGGGAATAAGGCTAAAAGAAGAAGAAAAGAGGAAGGACAGAAGAGAAGAGGAGGAGAGAGGAGAGAGAGAGAGGAGAGAGAGAGGAGGAGGAGGAGGAGAGAGGAGAGGACAGAGAGGAGAGAGAGAGGAGGAGAGAGAGAGGAGGAGAGAGAGAGGAGAGAGGAGAGGAGAGAGAGAGGAGAGAGGAGAGAGGCAGGAGAGAGGAGGAGGAGAGAGGAGGAGAGGAGAGAGGAGGAGGAGGATAGAGAAGAGGAGGAGAGGAGGATAGAAGAGGAGAGGAGATAGAAGAAGAGAGAGAGGAAGAGAGAGGAGGAGAAGAAGAGAGGAGGAGAGAGAGAGGATAGAGAGGAGAGAAGAAAGAAGAAGAGAGAGGAGAGAGGAGGATAGAAGAAGAGAGAGGAGGAGAGAGGAGGATAGAGGAAGAGAGAGGAAGAAAGAGGAGGAGAAGAAGAGAGAGGAGGAGGAGGAGGATAGAGGAAGAGGAGAAGAAAGAGGAGGATAGAAGAAGAGAGAGGAGGAGGAGAGAGAGGATAGAGAAGAGAGAGGAAGAAAGAGGAGGATAGAAGAAGAGAGGAGGAGAGAGGAGGAGATAGAAGAAGAGAGAGGAGGAGGACAGGAAGAGAGAGGAAGAAAGAGGAGGATAGAAGAAGAGAGGAGGAGAGAGGAGAGAGAGGAGGATAGAGAAGAGAGAGGAAGAAAGAGGAGGATAGGAAGAGAGGAAGAAAGAGGAGGATGAGAGAGGAGGATAGAGAAGAGGAGGAGAGAGGATAGAAGAAGAGAGGAGAGAGAGAGAGGAGAGGAAGAGAGAGGAGAAAGAGGAGGATATAGAAGAGAGAGGAAGAAAGAGGAGGATAGAAGAAGAGAGAGGAGGAGAGAGGAGGATAGAGGAGAGAGAGGAGAAAGAGAGGAGGATAGAAGAAGAGAGAGGAGGGAGAGAGGAGGATAGAGGAAGAGAGAGGAAGAAAGAGGAGGATAGAAGAAGAGAGAGGGGAGAGAGGAGGATAGAGGAAGAGAGAGAAGAAAGAGGAGGATAGAGGAGGAGAGAGAGGAGAAGAAGAGAGGAGAGAGAGGAGGATAGAAGAAGAGAGAGGAGGAGAGAGGAGGATAGAGGAAGAGAGAGGAAGACAGAGGAGGATAGAAGAAGAGAGAGGAAGAGGATAGAGGAAGGAGGAGGAAGAAGAGGAGGATAGAAGAAGAGAGAGAAGAGAGGAGAAGATAGAAGAAAGAGGAGGAGAAGAAGAGAGAGGAGGAGAGAGGAGGAGAGGAGAGAGGAGGATAAAAGACAGAGGAGGAGAAAGGAGGAGAGAGGAGGAAAGAAGAAGAGAGAGGAAGAGAGAGGAGGATAGAAGAAGAGAGAGGAGGAGAGAGGAGAGAGGAGGATAAAAGACAGAGGAGGATAAAGGAGGAGAGAGGAGGATAGAAGAGAGAGGAAGAGAGGGGGCTAGAAGAAGAGAGAGGAGGAGAGAGGAGGAGAGGAGGAGAGAGGAGGATAAAAGACATATGAGGAGAAAGGAGGAGAGAGGAGGAGAAGAGAGAGGAAGAGAGAGGGGGCTAGAGAAGAGAGAGGAGGAGAGGAGGAGAAGAGGAGAGAGGAGGATAAAAGATGAGGAGAAAGGAGGAGAGGAGAGAAGTAGAGAGGAGGAGAAAGGAGAGAAGAGGGAGAGGAGGAGAGGAGGAGAGGAGGAGGATAGATGAGGAGGAGAGAGGAGGAGAGGAGGAGGATAGATGAAGAGAGAGGAGGAGAGAGGAGGATAGAAGAAGAAGAGAGGGGAGAGAGGATGATAGAAGAAGAGAGGAGAGGAGAGAGAGAGAGGAGAGGAGAGAGTGGGAGAGAGAGGAGGAGAGGAGGAGAAGAGGAGGAAAGAGGAGGAGAGGGAGGATAGAAGAGAGAGAGGGAGAGAGGATGAGAGAGGAGGAGAGAAGAGAGGGGGAGAGAGGAGGAGAGAGGAGGAGAGAAGAGGAGAGAAGAGGAGAGAGGAGAGAGAGAGGAGGATAGAAGAGAGAGGAGGAGAGAGGGAGAGAAGAGGAGAGAGGAGGAGAAAGGAGAGAAGGGGAGAGAGGAGGGGAGAGAGGGGGAGAGAGGAGGAGAGAAGAGGAGAGAGGAGGAGAGAGGAGGAGGAGAGAGGAGGAGGAGGAGAGAAGAGGAGAGAGGAGGATAGAGAAGGAGCGAAGAGGAGGAATGAAGTGGAGAGAGGACAACGAGTCGGCAGTTTGATTGATGCATAAGCAGACTTCTCAAATATCCACCATGACCCAGCCGCCAGAGGACAACACAGACAGGGCTGAGCAAACGATGTATTGGCCTTCAGAGTTTATTAGTGGGGCTCAACAGAATGTGTCTCATCGATGGCACTGATCTAGGATTACCTTACCTTCCCAAAACCTTCACATCGAACCAAAAACATTTCGGATCACTTCTGTTTGTTGGGTAACAGCATGGTGATGTCATCCTCTTATCTGGTGGCCGGACGAGAATGAGACTTTCTCACCCCCCGAAACACAACAAACCATCATTACATTTACATGTTAGTCATTTAGAGACAACCAAAAGGACTACAGAGACAACCAAAAGGACTACAGAGACAACCAAAAGGACTACAGAGACAAAGGACTACAAAAGGACTACAGAGACAACCAAAAGGACTTCAGAGACAACCAAAAGGACTACAGAGACAACCAAAAGGACTACAGAGACAACCAAAAGGACTACAGAGACAACCAAAAGGACTACAGAGACAACCAAAAGGACTTCAGAGACAACCAAAAGGACTACAGAGACAACCAAAAGGACTACAGAGACAACCAAAAGGACTACAGAGACAACCAAAAGCACTACAGAGACAACCAAAAGGACTACAGAGACAACCAAGAGACAACCAAAAGGACTACAGAGACAACCAACAGGACTACAGAGACAACCAAAAGGACTACAGAGACAACCAAAAGGACTAGACAACCAAAAGGACTAAAGAGACAACCAAAAGGACTAGACAACCAAAAGGACTACAGAGACAACCAAAAGGACTAGACAACCAAAAGGACTACAGAGACAACCAAAAGGACTAGACAACCAAAAGGACTACAGAGACAACCAAAAGGACTACAGAGACAACCAAAAGGACTAGACAACCAAAAGGACTACAGAGACAACCAAAATGACTACAGAGACAACCAAAAGGACTAGACAACCAAAAGGCCTAGACAACCAAAAGGACTACAGAGACAACCAAAAGGACTAGACAACCAAAAGGACTACAGAGACAACCAAAAGGACAAGACAACCAAAAGGACTACAGAGACAACCAAAAGGACTAGACAACCAAAAGGACTACAGAGACAACCAAAAGGACTACAGAGACAACCAAAAGGACTACAGAGACAACCAAAAGGACTACAGAGACAACAAAAAGGACTACAGAGACATCCAAAAGGACTACAGAGACAACCAAAAGGACTACAGAGACAACCAAAAGGACTACAGAGACCAGTAGATGGGTAAAAATTAAAATAAGCAGACATTGAATATCCCTTTGAGGATGGTGAAGTTATTAATTACACTTTGGATGGTGTATCAATACACCCAGTCACTACAAAGATACAGGCGTCCTTCCTAACTCAGTTGCGGAGAGGAAGGAAACTGGTCAGGATTTCACCATGAGGCCAATGGTGACTTTAAAACAGTTACAGAGTTTAATGGCAGTGATAGGAGAAAACTGAGGATGGATCAACAACATTATAGAGACTCCACAATTCTAACCTAAATGACAAGTGAAAACATGCATCCTGTTTGCAATACGGCACTAAAGTAAAACTGCAAAAAAATGTGGTAAAGAAATTAGCTTTATGTCCTGAATATAAAGCGTTATGTTTGGGGCAAATCTAACACAACACATCAATGAGTACCATTCTTCATATTTTCAAGCATGGTGGTGGCTGCATCATGTTATGGGTATGCTTGTCATCGACAAGGACTAGGGAGCTATTTAGGATAAGAAAGAAACAGGATACAGCTAAGCACAGTCAAACCAGAAAACCTGGTTTAGTCTGCTTTCCAACAGACTCTGGGAGACAAATTCACCTTCAACAGGACAATAACCTAAAACACAAGTCCAAATATACACTGGAGTTGCTTACCAAGATTACATTTTTTTTAAACGTTATTATTGAACCTTTATTTAACTAGTCAAGTAAGTTAAGAACAAATTATTATTTAAAATTACCTAAAATGGCCTACACCGGCCAAACCTGGACGACGCTGGGCCACATGTGCGCCGCCCTGTGAGACTCCCAATCACCAGCTGGTTGTGATACAGCTTGGAATTGAATCAGGGTGTCTGTTGTGACGCCTCTAGCACTGAGATGCCGTGCCTTAGACCGCTGTGCCGCTCGGGAGCATTGAATGGTCTTGACTGGCCTAGTAACACTTTTGACTTAAAATCGGCTTGAAAATCTATGGTAAGACTTGAAAATGGCTGTCCAGCAATGATTAACAATAAACTTAACAGAGCTTGAAGAATTCTTTAAAAAATAATGTGCAAATATTGTACAATTCAGGTGTGCAAAGCTCTTAGAGACTTACCCAGAAAGACTAAGCTGTAATCGCTGCCAAAGGTGATTCTAATGTGTATTGACTCAGGGGTGTGAATAGTTATGCAAATTAGACATGTCTGTATTAAATGTTCAGTAAATTAACTAAAATGTCTAAAAATATGTTTTTACTTTGTCATTATGGGGTATTGTGATGTCATTATGGGGTATTGTGATGTCATTACGGGGTATTGTGATGTCATTATGGGGTATTGTGATGTCATTACGAGTGAATGTTTAAAAAAAAATCAATTTAGAATTCAGGCTGTAACACAACAAAATGTGGAATAAGTCAAGGGGTATGAGTACAGGAAGTCTTGAGCAGTCAAGTCCAACCTATCTCTTTACTTTAGACTGGGAACCTGAGGTCAGGTGCCCTGCCTCCCTTCTGACTGTGTGTGCAGTAAGAGTGTGGTTTTGCCAAATTGTGAAGGCCACCCGGGAGACCAGAGAGCTGGGGCCTACACTCCACATCCTCCCACTCTGTTTTCAGCCAGTCTGACCGCTTCTAGTGGTTCCCCCAGTCCAACCTCTCTTTACTGGGCAGGAAGTCTTGAGCAGTTCCTCTAAGTCCAACCTATCTCTTTACTAGACTGGGAACCTGAGGTTTGTGGTGCCCTGCCTCCCTATCGCCTCACGCTTTACAATACTCTCTACCTCGTTTTTATATGGTTCATAGAGTATATTTAATGGGAAATATGTGGAAGGGCAGTAACACCCTGATCCTGTAAGACCAGATGGGTCTTGTTATCATAATATCTAACACAGGCAATGTAAGGGCCTAAAAACATCTCCACATCCCTACAATAACCCTTCATCACTCCCAATAACTGCAAGCTGCTCTTACCCCTTTTTTTCAGAGCTGATAACCAACAGTTTTAGTCATTTAGTTTTAAACATTTCTATATCAATGGTGACGTTGTAAATAAATTATGTTTCATTTTGACAAATCTCCTACAATGAGCTGACAACAGTGTCTCTCTCTCTGTTCCCCCAGTCCAACCTCTTGATTAAAGGCCTTTACTGAGCCTCAACAGACCTTTCAACCCCCTCCCTTTTAAAGGAAGTCATAAATGTAATCAAAAACAGGCTCCTTTGCTTAAGTTCCCAAACCTACTAAGATATCAACCAGCACCTAATCTCTTTACTAGTGCCAGGTAACAGAACCTGAGGTCTTTGTGTACAACAGCAACTGGCTAACACCTTTAAAAGACAGTATATTGCCTCCCTGTTTCGCCAAACCATTATCACCTGAGGAAACGAACAGGAAGAGGATTATAACCATTATACCAGTGGTGTAGAGGATTATAAACCAGTGGTATAGAGGATTATCAGTGGTGTAGTGGATTATAACCTCAGTGGTGTTTTATATGGTTCATAGAGCCTAGTGGTTTTTCAACCCTTTCACTATAATGGGGATTATAAAATATGTGGAAGGGCAGATTATAACCAGTGGTATAGTGGATTATAACATCAGTGGTGTAGTGGATTATCTTGATTATAACCAGTGGTGTAGTGGATTATAACCAGATCAAAGTTTAGGAAACGTTACTTTTTCACTGTGACCGGCGATCATTAGTTTACCCACCTATTTTATTTACATCACTGGTTATACGGGTTTACATTAGGGTGAGTTATAGGTGAGTTATGGGTTTACATTATTGGGTGAGTTATATGGGTTTACATTAGGGTGAGTTATATGGGTTTACATTAGGGTGAGTTATATGGGTTTACATTAGGGTGAGTTATATGGGTTTACATTATACAGGTTTACATTAGGGTGAGTTATATGGGTTTACATTAGGGTGAGTTATATGGGTTTACATTAGGTGAGTTATATGGGTTTACATTAGGGTGAGTTATATGGGTTTACATTAGTGAGTTATGTGGGTTTACATTTGAGTTATATGGGTTTACATTAGGTGAGCAGTGGGTTTACATTAGGGTGAGTTATATGGGTTTACATTAGGGTGAGTTATATGGGTTTACATTAGGGTGAGGTGGGTTTACATTAGGGTGAGTTATGGGTTTACATTAGGGTGAGTTATATGGGTTTACATTAGGGTGAGTTATATGGGTTTACATTAGGGTGAGTTATATGGGTTTACATTAGGGTGAGTTATATATTAGGTGAGTTATACATTAGGGTGAGTTATATGGGTTTACATTAGGGTGTTTACATTAGGTGAGTTATGGGTTTACATTTGATATGGGTTTACATTAGGGTGAGTTATATGGGTTTACATTAGGGTGAGTTATATGGGTTTACATTATAGGGGTGAGGGTTTACATTAGGGTGAGTTATATGGGTTTACATTAGGGTGAGTTGGGTTTACATTAGGGGTTTACATTAGGGTGAGTTATATGGGTTTACATTAGGGTGAGTTATATGGGGTTTACATTAGGGTGAGTTATATGGGTTTACATTAGGGTGAGTTATATGGGTTTACATTAGGGTGAGTTATATGGGTTTACATTAGGGTGAGGAGAGATAGAGGGTTATATGGGTTTACATTAGGGTGAGTTATACGGGTTTACATTAGGGTGAGTTATACGGGTTTACATTAGGGGGAGTTATATGGGTTTATACATTAGGGTGAGGAGAGATAGAGGGCATGATTATGAGTGTGAATGCTCACCTTCTCGACATTCATCTCCTACAAACCCAGGACAGCACCTCCACTCCCGAGCTGTGACTTGCCGATAGGCCACCTTGTAAGACGGCCTGACCACGGTCCTGTAGCTGACGGAGGAGGGACAGGGTCAACACAGAAACATCTTCATGTGAACTATTGCTACTATATACACTATAAGATGGCAGTTATATCAAAACAGTACTCTGGGGTCGTCTGATCCTACCTGATGAGTTTAGAGCAGGGTCCTGGCCAGCGGCAACCTTGAAACACTCTCTGTACCATGGTCTCTGTCCCATTGTGCACCTGGCACTTCACTGTCCTCAACACAGTGTACTGGCACCAGTTCCTGTAGTCACAGACAGACCATATGGATCTTGTTATCATAACTTCTAACACAGGTCACAATGTAAGGTTGTCAAATACTCTAAAAACATCTCCTGTATATGTTTTATGCATCCCTACAATAACCCTTCATCCACTATAGGAGATATAAATCCTACAATAACTGCAAGCATCAGCTCTTACCCCTTTCCCCCCAGAAATCTGATACCAAAGCTGATAATCAATAGTTTTAGTCGTACATTAAACATTTCTCTATCAATTGTGACATTGTAAATAAATTATGTTTCATTTTGGCAAATTCTGGCCATCCTCACAATGAATTCTCTCCGTGCGTCATGATGTGCTCACCTGAGGTGAATGTTTGATCCGCTGCCTGGTGAACCTGTGGTCGCGCTCTGCTCCGAGTTTACGCTTTGGCCAGTCACTCCGGGAAACTGGTAAATAAATCCCGTTCCCGTCGAATGACAGATCAGACACATCCATATTATGCACAGAGCGCACCGGAGCGATGTCATTGCCAATGGCGTCTCCACAGAGTTCCAAAACGCTAGTTGCTGTAGGCTTCCGTTGATAAAAATTTAAATAAAATAAAAGTTTGAATCTCTTCGAAGGGTTAGATCTTTGTCAGATGTGGAATAAATACACCGTAGTAGTCAACAGTACAGCGTTTATGAGTTCGCTATGGTGCAGACGACAAGACAGAGCGCTGGATAAAACCAATAACTCAAGTCAAAATGCATTACACTGACACCCATGCCCAGGGAATAATCTGCGTTTTAAACACTTCTCTGACGTTGGACCCCCCTGCGAGGATGAAGGAGTCGGATATCTACTGTAGCTGGTGTGCGTAAAAAGCGTGGTGAGGTAGAAAACCACATCCGAACCGCATTTAATAGGAGAGATTTTGGGACTTAAATCAGCTGCTTCTCACAATTTTGATTTAGAATAAAGGTTAAATTGCTAGGAATTAAAACGATTTCACTTAATCCTATGGATTAATCCACATTTTAGGGACTACGTTATTTATAATGAAATCGGATCTCTCAGAAATGAAAATGGATAGCCCTCCCTTCAGTAAAATACACTACCGTTCACAAGTGTGGGGTCACTTAGAAATGTCCTTGTTTTTCATGAAAACATACATGAAATGAGTTGCAAAATGAATAGGAAATATAGTCAAGATGTTGACAAGGTTATAAATAATGATTTTTAATTGAAATAGTAATTGTGTCCTTCAAACTTTCTTTGTCAATGAATCCTCCATTTGCAGCAATCACAGCCTTGTAGACCTTTGGCTTCTAGTCATCAATTTGTTGAGGTAATCTGAAGAGATTTCACCCCATGCTTCCTGAAGCACCTCCCACAAGTTGGATTGTCTTGATGGGCACTTCTTATGTACCATACGGTCAAGCTGCTCCCACAACAGCTCAATAGGGTTGAGATTCGGTGACTGTGCTGGACACTCCATTATAGACAGAATACCAGCTGACTGCTTCTTCCCTAAATAGTTATTGCATAGATTGGAGCCGTGCTTTGGGTCATTGTCCTGTTGTAGGAGGAAATTGGCTCCAATTAAACGTATGGCATGGCGTTGCAAAATGGAGTGATAGCCTTCCTTCTTTAAGATCCCTACAAATCTCCCACTTCACCACCACCAAAGCACCCCCAGACCATCTCCTTTTACCTTGTACAAATCTCCCACTTCACCTCCACCAAAGCGCCACCAGACCATCTCCTTTTACCTTGTACAAATCTCCCACTTCACCACCACCAAAGCACCCCAGACCATCTCCTTTTACCTTGTACAAATCTCCCACTTCACCACCACCAAAGCACCCCCAGACCATCCCCACCTTGACCATCTCCACCAAAGCACCCCCAGACCATCTTTTACCTTGTACAAATCTCCCACTTCACCTCCACCAAAGCACCACCAGACCATCTCCTTTTACCTTGTACAAATCTCCCACTTCACCTCCACCAAAGCACCCCCAGACCATCTCCTTTTACCTTGTACAAATCTCCCACTTCACCACCACCAAAGCACCCCCAGACCATCTCCTTTTACCTTGTACAAATCTCCCACTTCACCACCACCAAAGCACCCCCAGACCATCTCCTTTTACCTTGTACAAATCTCCCACTTCACCACCACCAAAGCACCCCCAGACCATCTCCTTTTACCTTGTACAAATCTCCCACTTCACCACCACCAAAGCACCCCCAGACCACCACATTGCCTCCACCATGCTGACAGATGCTGTCAAAAACTCCTCCATCATCTTTTCATTTTTTTCTGCATCTCACAAATGTTCTTCTTTGTGATCCGAACACCTCAAATTTAGATTTGTCTGTCAATAACACTTTTTTTCCTTGTCTGTGTTATTTTGCCCATCTTAATCTTTTATTTTTATTGGCCGGTCTGAGATATGATTTTTTCTTTACAACTCTGCCTAGAAGGCCAGCATCCCGGATTCGCCTCTTCTCTGTTGACGTTGAGACTGATGTGTTGCAGGTAGTATTTAATGAAGCTGCCAGTTGAGGACTTGTGAGGCGTCTGTTTCTCAAACTAGACACTCTAATGTACTTGTCCTCTTCCTCAGTTGTGCACCGGGGCTTCCCACTACTCTTTCTATTCTGGTTAGAGCCAGTTTGCGCTGTTCCAATGAAGGGGTTTAGGACAAAGCGCTGTATGAGATCTTCAGTTTCTTGGTAATTTCTCGCATGAAATAGTCTTTATTTCTTAGAACAAGAATAGACTGACGAGTTTCAGAAGAAAGTTATTTGTTTCTGGCCATTTTGAGCCTGTAATCAAATCCACAAATGCTGATGCTCCAGATACTCAACTAGTCTAAAGACCAGTTTTATTGCTTCTTTAATCAGAACAACAGTTTTCAGCTGTGCTAACATCATTGCAAAAGGGTTTTCTAATAATCAATTCGCCTTTTAAAATGATAAACTTGGATTAGTTTAACACAACGTGCCATTGGAACACAGGAGTGATGGTTGCTGATAATGGGCCTCTGTACACCTATGTAGATATCCCATTAAAAATCAGCCGTTTCCAGCTACAATAGTCATTTACAACACTAACAATGTCTACACTATATCAATTTGTTGTTATTTTAATGGACAAAACATGTGCTTTTCTTTCAAAAACAAGGACATTTCTATGTCACCCCAAACTTTTGAACAGTAGTGTATATATTTAACCCGATCCACCCAGAACGCAACCCCCCCCAAAAAACTCCACTGTACCCAAAATAATAATTAAAACATAAGTGGATAGCAGAGAACATGCTTTTTCCAGCAACACGTTTACCCTCACCAATAGGACAGCCTTAGATATGCATGATATGGCAAAGTAGCCAGAAGGTTTGTTGATTCGCAGACCACCATGGACAGGGACTACCTGAAAGTAGTGAAACCAAGGTTTGTTGATTCGCAGACCACCATGGACAGGGACTACCTGAAAGTAGTGAAACCAAGGTTTGTTGATTCGCAGACCACCATGGACAGGGACTACCTGAAAGTAGTGAAACCAAGGTTTGTTGATTCGCAGACCACCATGGACAGGGACTACCTGAAAGTAGTGAAACCAAGGTTTGTTGATTCGCAGACCACCATGGACAGGGACTACCTGAACGTAGTGAAACCAAGGTTTGTTGATTCGCAGACCACCATGGACAGGGACTACCTGAAAGTAGTGAAACCAAGGTTTGTTGATTCTCAGACCACCATGGACAGGGACTACCTGAAAGTAGTGAAACCAAGCCATATGATTTGAGTGAAAGCTATTTTAATAAACATGAAAAGGTGAATGTAAGAACCACTCATCATTTCTAAAATGGCTACATGTCATATTAAATAGCATGTAAACACTCTAAATAGGTCAGGAGCCAGACAGGGAGCCTGTAGCCTAAATTAATTATTTAGACTATATTATTTCAGTTATTTCAAGGCTATAGCCTACAAAGAAATACATTGTGAAGCATTTGGGAGTCTGGTAGCGACATAAAGCTCGTAGCATTTTTAAACAACATTTTAGTTATATTAAATCATTATAGTCGATACATTGCGCACATAGGCTGTGACTTACTTATAATTAACAACATTTTTTTAATTTTTTAATTTTTTTTTTTTTATTAGGCTCAGTCTACAGTGCCTTTGAATTCCTTTAAAACGTTTGGCCAGAGTCTGTGGCTTCAGGCTCATGCGATGGTACATGGAGAGCAGGTGATAAACATCTCTCTGGCCACTCTTGCCAGGTTGGGCAGAGATGCAAATGTTTAAAAAAAAATTAAAACATTTAGGTAGGCCTAAAGGTTTTTAGGCAAAATAACCCAATCAAAACGGAAAGGTCCTTGAAAGTGGGAATATGTCAGGTATATTGGGCCAAAATCAATTTTTGACCTATTGTATAGATAATAGAACAACAATTAATCACTTTTAACAGATCAGATTTTTTTTGTTTATAAATAATTTGCTACAATGACAGACTTAGTTAGCTACCCACCTAGTTAATTTATTTTAGTATGTGCATGTAGTACTCCAACATACTTTTATGATAGGTGTCTTTTCAGATTCCACCATGATTCTTCAGTTGTGGACACTACATCACTACACTCCCTCTCTTCTTTGGTTGTGGACACTACATCACTACACTCCCTCTCTTCTTTAGTTGTGGACACTACATCACTACACTCCCTCTCTTCTTTAGTTGTGGACACTACATCACTACACTCCCTCTCTTCTTTAGTTGTGGACACTACATCACTACACTCCCTCTCTTCTTTAGTTGTGGACACTACATCACTACACTCCCTCTCTTCTTTAGTTGTGGACACTACATCACTACACTCCCTCTCTTCTTTAGTTGTGGACACTACATCACTACACTCCCTCTCTTCTTTAGTTGTGGACACTACATCACTACACTCCCTCTCTTCTTTAGTTGTGGACACTACATCATCACTTTAGTTGTGGACACTACATCACTCTCCCTCTCTTTTAGTTGTGGACACTACATCACTACACTCCCTCTCTTCTTTAGTAGTGGACACTACATCACTACACTCCCTCTCTTCTTTAGTTGTGGACACTACATCTTTGTAACTTACCTTCTTTGTTTGGACACTACATCACTACACTCCCTCTCTTCTTTAGTTGTGGACACTACATCACTACACTCCCTCTCTTTAGTAGTGGACACTACATCACTACACTCCCTCTCTTGCTCTTGGTCCTCGTCTTTGTAAGTTACCTTCTGTGTGTTTTCCTTATGAAAATATTTTGGGAACTTCATGACAGTAGCTAAAGCAAGGAGCTATAGCAGCACACAAGTAGACAACAGATGCATTCTGGGACGGGCATGCCCTGACCTGGTGGAGTGAGCGCTATTGGAGTTAAATTGGAGCGGCCTTGGCCGATGCTCCAGCCTTCGGGAATATCGCTCCATGCTCCAGCCTTCGGGAATATCGCTCCATGCTCCAGCCTTCGGGAATATCGCTCCATGCTCCAGCCTTCGGGAATATCGCTCCATGCTCCAGCCTTCGGGAATATCGCTCCATGCTCCAGCCTTCGGGAATATCGCTCCATGCTCCAGCCTTCGGGAATATCGCTCCATGCTCCAGCCTTCGGGAATATCGCTCCATGCTCCAGCCTTCGGGAATATCGCTCCATGCTCCAGCCTTCGGGAATATCGCTCCATGCTCCAGCCTTCGGGAATATCGCTCCATGCTCCAGTCAGATTGTTTTATATAATCAGGTCATTTGTATTAAAAATCATTTATATCAGTAGCAAGCTTAGGACCCCCATTAGCTGCCTTGGCAACAGCTCCAGAATTGTTTTATTTATTTTATTTTACCTTTATTTAACGAGGCAAGTCAGTTAAGAACAAATTCTTATTTTCAATTACGGCCTACCGGGGAACAGTGGGTTAACTGCCTGTTCAGGGGAATAATAATCAATAAAAAATACCTTCGGTCTTTCTAATCTCCACGCTCTCCATCTCAAACTAATCAGGACATCAGTAGGCCTAGCAGCGCAAAAACTCGGGAAGGAAGTACTTTTTCATAGAAATGTGGTTCTCCAAGCATGCTCTTAGTATTTAACTAGGCTAAGAACAAATTCTTATTTACAATGATGGCCTAGGAACAGCGGGTTAACTGCCTTGTTCAGGGGCAGAACGACAGATTTTTACCTCGTCAGCTCAGGGGTTTGATCTTGCTACCTGCCGACCCCAGCCTAGGTTTATAGACGATGGGTGATTTTACTGAGACCACACTAGGCACATTTGATATATATATATATATATATATATTATGATAAAAAAACAAAAAAAAAACAGATTTGTACCTTGTCAGCTCGGGGGTTTGAACTTGCAACCTTCCGGTTACTAGTCCAACGCTCTAACCACTAGGCTACCCTGCCGCCCCGGAGCGCCCAGCAGAGAATCAGGGATGAGGGGCATCATGAGGCACACATGAGACACTGTACTATAATAAGCAACTAATTTCCCAACCCTGAGCAATATGACATTTAAATGGATAACAAATGACATGACCCTGGACTAAATAAAATAAATACTAAACCCTCTCCCATTTTCCGTAGTGATAACTATCGTGTAAATTTGGATCTTTCCTTTACATTAGCATTTATTTTATAAGTCTATGTGCTATTTTTTTTTGCCTAAATTGTCTGAACATTTTCATCATATTTGGTGTCACGAACCGGCTCAAAGCCCGTAACAAAGGGAGACAACGTGGAGATAAGGAGTAGCAAAATATATATTTATTAACTAAAGCAACTAAGGAAAATATACAATGGTGTGTGTAATCAGTAATCAGTAGTGTAAGTGAGTGTTTTGCATGCATGAATGTGATAATGCAGGGTGTTGAAAGGTGCCAAAGCAAACAAACAAACAAAAGGCCACCAAGAACCACAACACAATCTACAAAGGTGTCTGCATGGAGGGAGTCTCCTCCATGAATGGGGAAGTGGTGTATTTATCCTGGGAGACACCGGGCCCAGGTGTTTCCCATGTAGCTGACGACCCTCCCAACTCCGCCCACCAGCATCCTAATAAGGAAAAACAGAGAGAATACGGCAGACAGAGTGGGAGGGTCGTCACATTCCCCCCCATAAAACCGGGGACCAACAAGGACCCCGGAACAAAATACCAGCCTCTAAGTTCCAAATTGACACAGCTTCTGCGCCACAAATTGATGACGGTTGTGTTCACACTTACAATTTGCCCCAGCCAACCTCCTCCCCAGACCTCAGCGACCTTCGCACAGGAAGCAACATTTAAGAGGAAAGAAGAAAACAAGACCAGGAGGGAGCAGACAGGACAGAGAGAACATGACAATACGAAACAATGGTCAGTCACGTAAACATTAGGAACAGGGCGCACGAGAGAGCGCATCGGCAATCAGGTTTTCAGTTCCCCGGATGTGCCTCACATCGAGATGGAATGATTGTAAAAATAAACACCATCGCATTATCCTCTGGTTTGGACACATCATGGACCTCAAAAAATGAGGGGGTTATGGTCGGTGTAGACCACAATAGGTACTACCCCCGACCCGACATACACTTCGAAGTCTTGTAGCGCCCAAATGAGTGCTAGCGCTTCCTTTTCAATAACCGAATAGTTCAACTGATAATCGTTAAACTTTTTGGAAAAGAAACTAACAGGCCTCTCAATCCCAGACACATCTGCTTGCAGCAAAACTGCACCTGCCCCCACATGACTAGCATCCACCTGCAAGGTAAATGACAAATCCATGCGAGGAGCAGCCAGCACTGGAGTTGAGGTAAGCAACCTCTTTGCCTCTTCAAAAGCGTGTTGACAACGAGTAGACCAAACGTAAACAGCCTTAGCTTTCAGCATATCTGTCAAGGGAGCGACCACAGTAGAGAAGTTATTACAAAAACTACGGTAATAACCAATCATGCCCAAGAAACGCATCAGTTCCTTTTTAGTAGTTGGTGGTGGAAAAGCATCAATAGCCACCACTTTAGCCCGAACAGGACGCACTTCCCCCTGCCCAACCACTTTTCCAAGGTATGTAACGGTCGCCTGAGCAAACTCACATTTTGCCAGATTGATTGTGAGGCGACCCGTAGCCAGACGTTCGAACAAGGCTTGAATACGGGACAGATGTTCTTCCCAAGTATCTGCATAGATCACTACATCGTCCAAATAAACAGCGCACCCGGTCAGACCGGCGACAACCCTGTTCATAAGTGCTGAAAAGTGGCAGGTGCATTGTGCAGACCGAAACTCATAACTGAATACGAGTACAGACCAAAGGGTGTAATAAAGGCAGAGATTTCACGTGCCCTACTCGTCAGTGGCACCTGCCAATAGCCTTTTAACAGGTCAAATTTGCTCACAAACTTAGCTGCACCGACTTGATCAACACAGTCCTCCATCCGAGGAAGAGGAAATGAATCTGGCTTTGTGACACTGTTTACCTTACGGTAATCCGTACAAAAACGGTTTGTTCCATCCGGTTTACTGACCAAGATACAGGGAGAAGCCCAACTGGAGAAAGAAGGCTCTGCTATCTTACTCTCCAGCATGTACTTGACCTCAGCATCCAGACAACGTAGTTTCTCTGAAGAAACTCTATAGAACCACTGACGAATGGGGTCAGCACCTCCAATGTCAATATCATGTTCTATTAAGTTTGTACGTGTAGGTGTATCAGAAAACAAACCTGGAAATCTCTGAATCAGACCAACCATCTCTTTCCGCCCATCAACAGGTAGGTGAGTGAGAAGACTGTCTAAAATATCCAGTGTTTCTGAATTTTTCAATCTACCCTGCAATATACAATCATCAGGACCAGGAACATCTTCCTCCTCATGCACAGATCTTTCCTCCGTTCTGGAGTGGCAACTAGATAATTTTGCTCAGTGTACTGGCGCACCACTGTATATGGACCTTGAAACTTGGCTTGAAAAGGAGAACCAACAATTGGCAGCAGAGTAAGAACCTGGTCACCTGGACTAAAGTGACGAGGCTCAGTTCGGCGATCAAATATGCCCTTCATCCTCTCCTGTGAAGATGATAACTTCTCTTTAGCCATTTCACCAGCGGCGTACAGCCGTCGCCGGAAATCACACACATACGATAACAGGGACTGAGGAGGCTCGGGAGACTTCCAGTCATCCTGGAGAACAGATAAAAGTCCACGCACCCTATGTCCAAACACAAGGTCATTTGGACTGAACCCTGTGCTCTCCTGTGAAACTTCCCTAGCGGCTAACAGTAACCAAGGCAACCCCTCCTCCCAATCCATCTCAGTACAATAAGCTCTCAACAAAGACTTAAGTGTTTGATGGAAACGTTCCAGTGCTCCTTGACTTTGCGCGTGATAGGCGCTAGACAAATTGTGTTTAATATGGAGCTGTTGAAGAACCTGACCAAACAGATTAGAGGTAAAATTAGATCCTTGATCACTCTGAATGACCTTAGGGATTCCAAACAATGAGAGAAACTGAGTCAAAGCTTTTAACACTGATTTAGTCGTGATAGATCGGAGAGGATAGGCAGCAGGAAACCTAGTGGTCTGACACATCACAGTGAACAGGTAACTGCTACCCTTTTTAGAACGAGGCAGAGGACCCACACAGTCAATAATCAGACACTCAAAAGATTGGCTGAGTACAGGAATAGGAAACAATGGTACTGGTTTAATAGCTTGATTAGGCTTACCAGTTAATTGACAGGTGTGACAAGTTTTGATAAAATCAGAAACATCCCTCTTTAATCTAGGCCAAAAGCAATATGCGATTGTAGGTTTTCCTCACCCCCATATGTCCAGCAACGTCGCTGTGAGAAGTTTCCAACACCAACTCACGAAGCTTAACTGGTACAACAACCTGACTAATTGCCTCCCCCAGAAAAACACTATCATGAGACACCCACTTTCTCATCAGGACATCCTCTTGGAGAAAATAGCCATGGGCGACATCTCCCAACTGTTCTATAGGCACAATTTGATCACGATCTACTAAAAACTTTTAAAATCTGTTTAAACAGAAAATAAAGGACAATTGTTAGACTTATCTAGCTTTATGAAAAACACATGCCTACCAGTACAAAATAAAATAATTTTTCTTTTTAAATTACTATAAGCAATTTAGACTTATCTTTGCGAGCTAATATCTTTGATGGTATCTGGATACATTGTATGATGATTGATCTGGATAGATTGCCCCCTACTGACAAAATCTAACATTTTCAAATTTTAAAAATTTGCTCTCAGGTGCAGAGTGCAGCTGAAAGGCGTTATAGCTGGGATGTGTGTTAAGGCGGATCAACTGAAGTTGGGGATCCTTGGTGTCTGTGATGCACGCCGTTTGATGAGGAGATTGAGGAGACCCTGTCTGTCCATCTGAGTTTTGAGTGTTTGACGGATAAAGTCATGCTAGGATATATAAAGTTGTTCCATGAGAGCTTTTGTTCCGAACCCACTGCAGTGCTTCAGGTGCCAAGCTTATGGTCATGTTGCAGCAGTATGTAGGAGGGAGATTCCGAGGTGTGAGAAGTGTGCAAGGAGGCCATGGGACAAAAGACTGTGTAGCTTCGTTGGAAAAAGTGGAGTGTTTCAATTGTGGGCGTGGCCATGTTGCTGGGGATCAGAAATGTCCTGTGCGAGTGAGTCAGATTGAAGTTTCCAGGGTGAGAGCTGTCATGTCTAATCCTGCTCCGCTGCTCCGGCACTCAACACCGCTGGTCTACTAACTCCCGGTCCTGTAAACCCATCAATATGCACACCTGCGCTCCATAATGAGGCACACCTGAACTTCATCACTACCCAGATTTACTTCCCCTTTATCTAGCGCTCCGTTAGGTAGTATTGCTTCCTGTTTTGACGCTTCTCCTGTTTTTGTTTTTACTCCATGTTCGTTCCTATTGAACTCACTGACTGCACCTGCTTCTTGACTCCCTGCGTCTCTGTTACAAGAGCAGTGCAGCAAGTGTCATATGCTGAGGAAAGTAGAGGATAGTGGACAAAGGGAGAGGGGACCTGAGAGGATCCCTGTGAGTCGTAGGTCAGTACAGAGTGACCCAAACAGTTTGTTCTTTAGTAAGGGTGGCATCTTGACATTATTGCTACGGTCATTAATTGTACCGCACAGATGGAAATAAAATCTCAGAAGATTGAATTGTCAGTAGCAGTGAAGTTTTTGGATATCAGAGATTTTAGTGTAGAAGATATACAGGGAGTTTTGAGAGATGAGGGTTCCAGGCTCCCATGCGGACGGCCTGGTGTAGGATCTGTTGGGGACAAAGTAGTGGGAAGGGGTGATGAAGTGTGTTTGGGATAGTGGTGTGTGCATGTGGTTTCAGAAATGTTAAACACCCCTCGACTTTTTCCACATTTCGTTGTGTTACAAAGTGGGATTGAAATTGGTTTAATTGTAATTTTGTCAACGATCTACACAAAATGTCCAAAGTGGAAGAGAAATTCAAACATTTTTATTATTATTATGAAAAATTAAACACTATGGTTAGATAAGTATTCAACCTCCTGAGTCAATACATTTTAATACAAGCCCAATCTAAGGCAAAACTGTAACTAGGCCACCCAGGAACATTCAATGTTGACCTTACAGATGTGTGGGGTACAGAGATGAGGTAGTAATTAAAAAATCATGGTACATCCTATTATTGCAAAGAGTGAGTCCATGCAACTTATTATGTGACTTGTTACTCCTGAACTTATTTAGGGGTTAAATACTTATTGACTCATGACGTTTCAGCTTTTCATTTTTTATTTTTTTGTAAAAATGTGTATAAACAGAATTCCAGTTTGACCTTATGGGGTATTGTGTTTAGACCGGTGACAACACAATCTAAACATAACCCATTTTACATTAAAATTCAGGCTGTAACACAACGAAATGTGGTAAAGTCAAGGAAAGGGTGTGTGAATACTTTCTGAAGGCACTAGAGTCATATGGCGGTGCAATTTCCCTTAACCCGCACTTTTCATTTTTTGTCCATGCACTTTCCAAACGGTGAATGGCAGCAAAACGAAACAAAGGGTCTAGTCTGCCGGAAAGACAGACGAAGAAGAAAATCTAAAATCAGTTACTGCGCATGTCTGTTTAAAGAAAGTACGTGTAAAGATGTTTATTACTAAACCAAGATAGACCACAGCTTGTCATTTCAAATGCGAACAAAAGAGCCATAGTGGGCAGAACAGGCAAAGGGATGGGCAGAGCCAAGAACGAGCTAGCGAGTTGCTATTGGTGCGTCCTAGCATATATTAGCATATTTCCTTTGTGAAGTGCGCATGTGCAATAACTCAATTCGCATTTGCACTTATTCTAAACAACGCCATTAAATTAAAAAAAAAAATCTCTTTCCGTCTTCTCCCACTGCCGACCTCTGGGATCCTCTCACTACCATATTTGGTAGTGAGTGGAAACGCTAACCGGATACTTCACATTTATACATCCGGTTATATATCTGTCTCGTTGTTCTGACTGTCTGTACTCAGCAGCTGGTGAAGTTAAGTGAAAGCTAAAATATGGAGGACAACATAGACGTGGAAGCTGGAGAAAATCCATTTCAACCTTATTTAGACGCTCTACGGAAGGAGTTAAACACCAAGACCCCATATTTATTATCGGAATTATAATTTCTTTGGCTGTTGTTGTCATCAGTTTTGGTAAGCTAACTACTGTAATCTACTTCCAGTTCACGTTAGCTAGCCTCACATCCTCGGGAACAGAGTGACTGTAAATCCGTATGAGTTGTCACTAGCCTGGCTTCAGCCTGCTGACTTTCTGTGCTGTGAGATTTTTTGTTGTTGTCTTTTATCAAGACAAAAAAAAGCCTGCTAGCTAATGTTAGCAATCTAAGATGAACTAGCTGGGTAAATTAGCTTGCTAGTTTACCAACAGCTGTCACTAGCATAGTAGCAATCTATCTATCTAGCTAACGTTACTGTACTACGCTGTTTATCAGGTGCTCCTCTGTTCCATGTTGTTAACTTTGTATGATCGCTAAAAACCAAACTGAAACATCTATGATTGGTTTACATTTTAGTGTTGTTGAAGTACTTCCTGAGCAGCAAAACTGTCCAAAGTGCTGTGCTGCTGGTTGGTCTCTGCGATTCTGGAAAGACCCTCCTCTTTAGTCGAGTGAGTGCATCATCAGTATAACATCTAGCCTATTCCAACTATTTACCTTTACAGATGGCAGAAGTTGTACAGCACTGATGATCTTTATTTCCAGTTGTTGTCAGGAAGGTTCAAGAAGACCCAGACCTCCATCACAGACAACAGTGCCCCCTACAAAGCCAAGAACGAGAAGGTAAGGAGGCAACTATGGTATGGTGGTGAGGGAGTAGGATCTGAAGCGATTGTTTTTAAATTATATGACAAATGTATTTGTCAACTGTCAAACACTGGCTTGTCCGTCCCCTTGTCCTTCTTCACTGTGTGCAGGGCAGCAGCTGGACCCTGATCGACCTCCCTGGACATGACAGTCTTCGTCC
This sequence comes from Oncorhynchus nerka, assembly GCF_034236695.1. Taxonomy (NCBI): domain Eukaryota; kingdom Metazoa; phylum Chordata; class Actinopteri; order Salmoniformes; family Salmonidae; genus Oncorhynchus; species Oncorhynchus nerka. The sequence goes on from NC_088406.1 coordinate 10,068,806, forward strand.
GCAGTATGTGGAGAAGTTCAAGTCAGCAGCCAGGTGAGTAAAGATAAGGGTGTTTGTATTCAGGGAAGGTCTATAATATGAAAAGCACTGTGGTTGACCTAAGAACAAGATTCTGAAAGACACCCTTTAACTTTCTTTTATTATCTCCTCTCTCTAACTGCAGGGCCATAGTCTTTGTGGTGGACAGTGCCATCTTCCAGAAGGAAGTGAGAGACGTGGCTGAGTTCCTGTACTTCCTGTTGACTGACAGTGCAGTGTCCAGGAATGTCCCCTCTCTGATAGTGGCCTGCAACAAGCAAGGTGACGTGACAAACTTTTCAACCTTCCCACTCCCTCCACAAATACCTCCCCATCATGATGTTAATGCTTGCTAATGATATTTTCCCTGTAGATATCACCATGGCAAAATCTGCTAAGCTGATTCAGCAGCAGCTGGAGAAAGAGATGTAAGTAGTCCTCATGTTACCAACAACGACATAGAAAGGTTGTGATTCTACAGAATGGACTGGATTGAAATTAAATTGATCCCAACCTTTTCCCTCAGGAACACATTGAGAGTGACACGGTCTGCGGCTCTGGGCACCCAGGACGGGTCAGCAGGGTCCAGCGTGCACCTGGGGAAGAAGGGCAAGGACTTCGAGTTCAGCCAGCTGCCCATGAAGGTGGAGTTCCTGGAGTGCAGTGCCCGTGGCAGCAAAGGGGAGAACGGTCAGGCAGACATCGGCAGCCTCGAGAAGAGCCTGGCCAACCTGTGAGATGGCTGGGTCTTGTTATTGACCATCTGGTTCCCATATAGGTCACTACTTTGGCCAAGAGCCCTTTGCTCTTAGGTGTGTTATTGTGAATGGGCTCTCTTAGGATATTTTCCTGAGGACTGTCTCAACAGCCTCTCAAGACTCCAGACTCAAATCACTATACTATGATAAAGTGAATAACTTCTTGTGCTGACGTCACAAGGTCATGTGATGTAGTGAATGCCAATTTGCAAAAAAAAATCTGATAATGAAAATAAAGTGTTTGCTTTTCTCCAGCAGATGTTGTTGCTATACGTTTTAGTGTTTCCGCTATATTCCCCTACATTTTTGCCCCCCCCCCCAAAAAAATCTATAAATTATAACAATAAAACCTGTATAGTAAAATGTTTTTAGTGTTAACGTAAATTATTAAAACCACAACATATGTAGGAAAGATAATGGACCTAATTAAATTTTTTTTTTTTTTTTTTTAAATTAAGGAGATATTTGAGAACTAACAAATCACCTAAATAAAAACTACAGTAAGAGACATAACATTTCCAAAATGGCGTTGATGTGATGTTTGAGTCACTCGGATGCCAAAATGGCGTTGATGTGATGTTTGAGTCACTCGGATGCCAAAATGGCGTTGATGTGATGTTTGAGTCACTCGGATGGCAAAATGGCGTTGATGTGATGTTTGAGTCACAAAATCGATGTGATGCCGGAAAATGGCGTTGATGTGATGTTTGAGTCACTCGGATGGCAAAATGGCGTTGATGTGATGTTTGAGTCACTCGGATGCCAAAATGGCGTTGATGTGATGTTTGAGTCACTCGGATGCCAAAATGGCGTTGATGTGATGTTTGAGTCACTCGGATGGCAAAATGGCGTTGATGTGATGTTTGAGTCACTCGGATGCCAAAATGGCGTTGATGTGATGTTTGAGTCACTCGGATGCCAAAATGGCGTTGATGTGATGTTTGAGTCACTCGGATGCCAAAATGGCGTTGATGTGATGTTTGAGTCACTCGGATGGCAAAATGGCGTTGATGTGATGTTTGAGTCACTCGGATGGCAAAATGGCGTTGATGTGATGTTTGAGTCACTCGGATGCCAAAATGGCGTTGATGTGATGTTTGAGTCACTCGGATGCCAAAATGGCGTTGATGTGATGTTTGAGTCACAAAATGGCGTTGATGTGATGTTTGAGTCACTCGGATGGCAAAATGGCGTTGATGTGATGTTTGAGCGGATGGCAAAATGGCGTTGATGTGATGTTTGAGTCACTCGGATGCCAAAATGGCGTTGATGTGATGTTTGTTTGAGCAAAATGGCGTTGATGTGACTCGGATGCCAAAATGGCGTTGATGTGATGTTTGAGTCACTCGGATGCCAAAATGGCGTTGATGTGATGTTTGAGTCACTCGGATGGCAAAATGGCGTTGATGTGATGTTTGAGTCACTCGGATGGCAAAATGGCGTTGATGTGATGTTTGAGTCACTCGGATGCCAAAATGGCGTTGATGTGATGTTTGAGTCACTCGGATGCCAAAATGGCGTTGATGTGATGTTTGATGCCAAAATGGCGTTGATGTGATGTTTGAGTCACTCGGATGCCAAAATGGCGTTGATGTGATGTTTGAGTCACTCGGATGGCAAAATGGCGTTGATGTGATGTTTGAGTCACTCGGATGGCAAAATGGCGTTGATGTGATGTTTGAGTCACTCGGATGCCAAAATGGCGTTGATGTGATGTTTGAGTCACTCGGATGGCAAAATGGCGTTGATGTGATGTTTGAGTCACTCGGATGGCAAAATGGGAATTGCAGGAAACCACCGCTGCTGAAAAAAAAAATCTTAGGTGGAAAAACAGCGTTTCTAGCAAATGACCCGTCCCTTTCATAGTTTCATACTCACCTACTCCTATGAAACAGTGTGAACATCTGCCTACTTGTATTATTTGTGTTAAATTAGCTTTGTCAGACGTCTAGCACTTAAAATCACCCTTTTTGAGAGACAAATGTTAATGTGGTGTGAGATAGTTACTGACTCACCTCTAATAGATTACAACTGTTTGTAATTCCAAAATCAGCTTTGTTCCTTTCTGGAACAGTTTAGTACAGTTTAGTATAGTTATTCAGTGTATTTACATTTGAGGGGGAAGTTGACCGTAAATCTGTTATGTTATTCAGCTTGTAAATAAAATGTCTTTATAGATATGGGGATATTTGTGGTGGTTGGTGAGTGCAACATCATGCTACCCATTGTGACACCAACGCTGTAGAAGAATAGCCTACTGACAAGTTTGAGTCATACACATGGCAAAACATTAATGGGCAAAAATCAAGAATTTAGTTAGTTTTTTTTAACCTGTTATAACTCATCTTTTCCTAGCTGCTGATATGTTGAGTGATATTGACGACTGAGATTTTGAGGGTCTCCCATCTCCACAGAGGAGCTCTGTCAGAGTCACCATCGGGTTCTTGGTCACATCCCTGACCAAGGCCCTTCTCCCCCAATTACCCAGTTTGGTCAGGCAACCAGCGCTAGGAAGAGTCTTGGTGGTTGCAAACTTCTTCCATTTAAGAATGATGGAGGCCACTGTGTTCTTGGGACCTTCAATGCTGCAGAAATGTTTTGGTTCCCTTCTCCAGATCTGTGCCTCGACACAATCCTGTCTCGGAGCTCTACTGACAATTCCTTTGACCTCATGGCTTGGTTTTTGCTCTGACATGCACTGTCAACTGCACAGGTGTGTGCCTTTCCAAATCATGTCCAATCAATTGAATTTACCACAGGTGGCCTCCAGTCAAGTTGTAGAAACATCTGAAGGTTGATCAATGGAAACAGTATCCAGTTACATTTCCAGTTACATTTCGAGTCTCATAGCAACGGGTCTGAATACTTATGTACCTAACCTGTCTGGTTAGGGCTCTGGTCAGCCAGACAGTAGACAGACAGATTAGGTCTCTGGTCAGCCAGACAGTAGACAGACAGGTTAGGACTGTAGACCAGACAGTAGACAGACAGGTTAGGACTGTAGACCAGACAGTAGACAGACAGGTTAGGGCTCTGGTCAGCCAGAGAGTACACAGACAGGTTAGGACTGTAGACCAGACAGTAGACAGACAGATTAGGGCTCTGGTCAGCCAGACAGTAGACAGACAGATTAGGGCTCTGGTCAGCCAGACAGTAGACAGACAGGTTAGGGCTCTGGTCAGCCAGACAGTAGACAGACAGGTTAGGGCTCTGGTCATCCAGACAGTAGACAGACAGGATAGGGCTCTGGTCAGCCAGACAGTAGACAGACAGGTTAGGGCTCTGGTCAGCCAGACAGTAGACAGACAGGTTAGGGCTCTGGTCATGTACCTAACCTGTCTGGTTAGGGCTCTGGTCATCCAGACAGTAGACAGACAGGTTAGGGCTCTGGTCAGCCAGACAGTAGACAGACAGGTTAGGGCTCTGGTCAGCCAGACAGTAGACAGACAGGTTAGGGCTCTGGTCAGCCAGACAGTAGACAGACAGGTTAGGGCTCTGGTCAGCCAGACAGTAGACAGACAGGTTAGGGCTCTGGTCAGCCAGACAGTAGACAGACAGGTTAGGGCTCTGGTCAGCCAGACAGTAGACAGACAGGTTAGGGCTCTGGTCAGCCAGACAGTAGACAGACAGGTTAGGGCTCTGGTCAGCCAGACAGTAGACAGACAGGTTAGGGCTCTGGTCAGCCAGACAGTAGACAGACAGGTTAGGGCTCTGGTCAGCCACCACCATGTTGGGCTCCCCTCTCAGCAGCGTGGGACACACCTACTTCACCTTGTCCCCATGGCTGAATTTGAGTTTAGCTCCTGATCTTCAGGGCTTCCTCTGTGCCTGATCTGCACTGTTGCCTGGTGACTGATCTGCACTGCTGCCTGGTGACTGATGTGCACTGCTGCCTGGTGACTGATGTGCACTGTTGCCTGGTGACTGATCTGCACTGTTGCCTGGTGACTGATCTGCACTGTTGCCTGGTGACTGATCTGCACTGCTGCCTGGTGACTGATGTGCACTGCTGCCTGGTGACTGATCTGCACTGTTGCCTGGTGACTGATCTGGTGACTGATCTGCACTGCTGCCTGGTGACTGATGTGCACTGCTGCCTGGTGACTGATCTGCCATGCTGCCTGGTGACTGATCTGCCATGTTGCCTGGTGACTGATCTGCCATGTTGCCTGGTGACTGATCTGCCATGCTGCCTGGTGACTGATCTGCACTGCTGCCTGGTGACTGATCTGCCATGCTGCCTGGTGACTGATCTGCCATGCTGCCTGGTGACTGATCTGCCATGCTGCCTGGTGACTGATCTGCCATGCTGCCTGGTGACTGATCTGCCATGCTGTCTGGTGACTGATCTGCCATGTTGCCTGGTGACTGATCTGCCATGCTGCCTGGTGACTGATCTGCCATGCTGCCTGGTGACTGATCTGCCATGTTGCCTGGTGACTGATCTGCACTGCTGCCTGGTGACTGATCTGCCATGCTGCCTGGTGACTGATGTGCACTGCTGCCTGGTGACTGATGTGACTGCTGCCTGGTGACTGATCTGCACTGCTGCCTGGTGACTGATCTGCCATGTTGCCTGGTGACTGATCTGCCATGCTGCCTGGTGACTGATCTGCCATGCTGCCTGGTGACTGATCTGCACTGCTGCCTGGTGACTGATCTGCCATGTTGCCTGGTGACTGATCTGCACTGCTGCCTGGTGACTGATCTGCCATGCTGCCTGGTGACTGATGTGCACTGCTGCCTGGTGACTGATCTGCCATGTTGCCTGGTGACTGATCTGCCATGCTGCCTGGTGACTGATGTGCACTGCTGCCTGGTGACTGATCTGCCATGCTGCCTGGTGACTGATCTGCACTGCTGCCTGGTGACTGATCTGCCATGCTGCCTGGTGACTGATATGCCATGCTGCCTGGTGACTGATTTGCCATGCTGCCTGCCCCCCTTCTCTTCCTCCTCCCTCTCCTTCCTAGTCTCCTCTTTTGCCTGCTGGGCTTTAGGCTGGGCCTTACATACGGAGCACACCACCCGCGTTGCAAAATAAATGTACACAAAAAGTTGAAGTCAGAAGATTACATACACCTTAGCCAAATAATTTTAAAACTCACCTCTTCACAATTCCTGACATTTAATCCTAGTAAAAATTCCCTGTCTTAGGTCAGTTAGGATCACCACTTTATTTTAAGAATGTGAAATGTCAGAATAATAGTAGAGAGTGATTTATTTCAGCTTTAATTTCTTTCATCATATTCCCAGTGGGTCAGAAGTTTACATACAATCAATTAGTATTTGGTAGCATTGCCTTTAAATTATTTAACTTGGGTCAAAAGTTTTGGGTTGCCTTCCACAAGCTTCCCACAATAGGTTGGGTGAATTTTGGCCCATTCCTCCTGACAGAGCAGGTGTAACTGAGTCAGGTTTGTAGGCCTCTTTGCCTGCACACACTTTTTCAGTTCTGCCCACAAATTGTCTACAAGATTGAGGATATAGCTTTGTGATGGCCACTCCAATACCTTGACTTTGTTGTCCTTAAGCCATTTTGCAACAACTTTGAAAGTAAGCTTTGGGTCATTGTCCATTTGGAAGACCCATTTGCGACCAAGCTTTAACTTCCTGACTGATGTCTTGAGAAGTTGCTTCAATATATCCACATAATTTTCCTCCCTCGTGATGTCATGTATTTTGTGAAGTGAACCAGTCCCTCTTGCAGCAAAGCACCCCCACAACATGATGCTGCCACCCCCGTGCTTCACGGTTGGGGTGGTGCTCTTCGGCTTGTAAGCCTCCCCCTTTTTCCTTCAAAACAGAACAATGGTCATTATGGCCAAACAGTTCAATTTTTGTTTCATTAGACCATAGGACATTTCTCCAAAAAGTACGATCTTTGTCCCCATGTGCAGTTGCAAACCGTAGTCTGGCTTTTTTATGGCGGTTTTGGAGCAGTAGCTTCTTCCTTGCTGAGTGGCCTTTCAGGTTATGTCGATATAGGACTCGTTTTACTGTGGATATAGATACTTGTGTACCTGTTTCCTCCAGCATCTTCACAAGGTCCTTTGTTGTTGTTCTGGGATTCATTTTCACTTTTCACACCAAAGTACATTAATCTCTAGGAGACAGAACGCTTCTCCTTCCTGTGCGGTATGACAGCTGCGTGGTCCCATGGTGTTTATACTCGCATACTATTGTTTGTACAGATGAATGTGGTACCTTCAGGTGTTTGTAAATTCCTCCCAAGGATGAACCAGACTTGTGGAGGTCTACAATTTTGTTTCTGAGGTCTTGGCTGATTTCTTTTTATTTCCCCATGATGTCAAGCAAAGAGGCACTGCATTTGAAGGTGGGCCTTGAAATACATCCACAGGTACACCTCCAATTGACTCAAATGATGTCAACTAGCCTATCAGAAGCTTCTAAAGCCATGACATCATTATCTGGAATTTTCCAAGCTGTTTAAACGCACAGTCAACTTAGTGTATGTAAACTTCTGACCCACTGCAATTGTGATACAGTGAATTATAAGTGAAATAATCTGTCTGTAAACAATTGTTGGAAAAATTACTTGCGTCATGCACAAAGTAGATGTCCTAACCGACTTGCCAAAACTATAGTTTGTTCACAAGACATTTGTGGAGTGGTTGAAAAACTAGTTTTAATTCATCCAAACTAAGTGTATGTAAACTTACGACTTCAGTTGTACAGGTTATTCAGCCATTGCACCCACACCTGCGTCAGCGTAGCCAGGCGTTAAAATTCAAATCAAATCAAATTGTATTTGTCACATACACATGGTTAGCAGATGTTAATGCGAGTGTAGCGAAATGCTTGTGCTTCTAGTTCCGACAATGCAGTAATAACCAACAAGTAATCTAGCTAACAATTCCAAAACTACTACCTTATAGACACAAGTGTAAGGGGATAAAGAATATGTACATAAAGATATATGAATGAGTGATGGTACAGAGCGGCATAGGCAAGATACAGTAGATGGTATTGAGTACATTATATACATATGAGATGAGTATGTAAACAAAGTGGCATAGTTAAAGTGGCTAGTGATACATGTATTACATAAAGATTGAGCTTGGGTCTCCTGCTTAATCCTTATCCTCAACCGTAGGGTCCTAGAGGGCCACCAGGCGGTTTGAAGAGCTGACCGGCCTTCTGCTGATGCCCCTCCTCTTCCAGTAGGTTCAATTTAACTAGGCAAATCAGTTAAGAACAATTTTTTTTTTTTACAATGACAGCCTACCCCGGCCAAACCTGGACACTGCTGAGCCAATTGTGCGCCGCCCTATGGGACTCCCAACCACAGCTGGCTGTGTTACAGCCTGGATTCGAACCAGGGACTGTAGTTATGCCTTTTGCTCTGAGATGCAGTGCCTTAGACCACTGTGCCACTCAGGAGCCCGCCTGCAAGGGATTGGGGACGGAAGGGGTCAAAACATACTTACTTAGTCAAACAGGGCACTCTCTCTCTCCAGCCATCTGTTTCTCCTGTCGTCTCACCTGCATGTCGAGCCCGACTGAGACCAGGCCTGAGAGGACGGGAAGCCACAGATGAGACGATGTTGGTGTATCTGTGGAGAGTCCTGTTTACTGTGCCCCACCGGCAGTTCTAGCACCCTCACCGCCCCCGAGGCATCAGCCACAGCCAGAGTTGAGCCTGTCTTATTCAGAGCCACAGAGTTGGCACATCGTCACAACACTGTATATATACATAATACGACATTTGTAATGTTTTTATTCTTTTGGAAATTCTGTGAGTGTAATGTTTACTGTTCATTTTTATTGTTTATTTCACTTTTGTATATTATCTACTTCACTTGCTTTGGCAATGTTAACATATGTTTCCCATGCCAATAAAGCCCCTTGAATTGAATTTAATTGAGTTGATCTCCTCCACTCCCTCACCCTGCAGCTCCTCTACCGCCCCCTTCAGGCTCCTGGGGTCCAGGACATACTACATAAGTGAGTTTTAGTCAAGCTGGTATCTTTTGCTAACAGTGACATGATCCTGTACATAGTTAGCTGTAAAGGAATACAGATACAACGGGCGGCAGGTAGCCTAGTGGTTAGAGTGGAGGGACGGCAGGTAGCCTAGTGGTTAGAGTGGAGGGACGGCAGGTAGCCTAGTGGTTAGAGTGGAGGGACGGCAGGTAGCCTAGTGGTTAGAGTGGAGGGACGGCAGGTAGCCTAGTGGTTAGAGTGGAGTGTCGGCAGGTTGCCTAGTGGTTAGAGTGGAGGGACGGCAGGTAGCCTAGTGGTTAGAGTGAAGGGACGGCAGGTTGCCTAGTGGTTAGAGTGGAGGGACGGCAGGTAGCTTAGTGGTTAGAGTGGAGGGGACGGCAGGTAGCCTAGTGGTTAGAGTGAAGGGGACGGCAGGTAGCCTAGTGGTTAGAGTGAAGGGACGGCAGGTTGCCTAGTGGTTAGAGTGGAGGGGACGGCAGGTAGCCTAGTGGTTAGAGTGGAGGGGACGGCAGGTAGCCTAGTGGTTAGAGTGAAGGGACGGCAGGTTGCCTAGTGGTTAGAGTGGAGGGGACGGCAGGTAGCCTAGTGGTTAGAGTGGAGGGACGGCAGGGAGCCTAGTGGTTAGAGTGGAGGGGACGGCAGGTAGCTTAGTGGTTAGAGTGGAGGGGACGGCAGGTAGCCTAGTGGTTAGAGTGGAGGGGACGGCAGGTAGCCTAGTGGTTAGAGTGGAGGGGACAGCAGGTAGCCTAGAGGTTAGAGTGGGGGCATGGCAGGTAGCCTAGCGGTTAGAGTGGGGGGACGGCAGGTAGCCTAGCGGTTAGAGTGGAGGGATGGCAGGTAGCCAAGCGGTTAGAGTGGAGGGACGGCAGGTAGCCTAGTGGTTAGAGTGGAGGGGACGGCAGGTAGCCTAGAGGTTAGAGTGGGGTACGGCAGGTAGCCTAGTGGTTAGAGTGGAGGGGACGGCAGATAGCCTAGCGGTTAGAGTGGAGAGGACGGCAGGTAGCCTAGTGGTTAGAGTGGAGGGGCGGCAGGTAGGCTAGTGGTTAGAGTGGAGGGGACGGCAGGTAGCCTAGCGGTTAGAGTGGAGGGACGGCAGGTAGCCTAGTGGTTAGAGTGGAGGGGAGGGCAGGTAGCCTAGTGGTTAGAGTGGAGGGGACGGCAGGTAGCCTACCTGTACGAGCTTGTCTACTATGTAAACACCTGTACGAGCTCGACTACTATGTAAACACCTGTACGAGCTCATCTATTATGTAAACACCTGTACGAGCTCGTCTAGTATGTAAACACCTGTACGAGCTCGACTATTATGTAAACACCTGTACGAGCTCGACTATTATGTAAACACCTGTACGAGCTCGAATAGTATGTAAACACCTGTACGAGCTCGACTATTATGTAAACACCTGTACGAGCTCGAATAGTATGTAAACACCTGTACGAGCTCGACTATTATGTAAACACCTGTACGAGCTCGACTATTATGTAAACACCTGTACGAGCTCATCTATTATGTAAACACCTGTACGAGCTCGTCTAGTATGTAAACACCTGTACGAGCTCGACTATTATGTAAACACCTGTACGAGCTCGACTATTATGTAAACACCTGTACGAGCTCGAATAGTATGTAAACACCTGTACCAGCTCATCTATTATGTAAACACCTGTACGAGCTCATCTATTGTGTAAACACCTGTACGAGCTCATCTACTATGTAAACACCTGTACGAGCTCGACTAGTATGTAAACACCTGTACGAGCTCATCTATTATGTAAACACCTGTACGAGCTCATCTATTATGTAAACACCTGTACGAGCTCATCTAGTATGTAAACACCTGTACGAGCTCATCTATTATGTAAACACCTGTACGAGCTCATCTATTATGTAAACACCTGTACGAGCTCGTCTATTATGTAAACACCTGTACGAGCTCGTCTAGTATGTAAACACCTGTACGAGCTCGTCTAGTATGTAAACACCTGTACGAGCTCGTCTATTATGTAAACACCTGTACGAGCTCATCTATTATGTAAACACCTGTACGAGCTCGTCTATTATGTAAACACCTGTACGAGCTTGTCTATTATGTAAACACCTGTACGAGCTTGTCTATTATGTAAACACCTGTACGAGCTCGTCTATTATGTAAACACCTGTACGAGCTCATCTATTATGTAAACACCTGTACGAGCTCATCTATTATGTAAACACCTGTACGAGCTCATCTATTATGTAAACACCTGTACGAGCTCATCTATTATGTAAACACCTGTACGAGCTCGTCTATTATGTAAACACCTGTACGAGCTCATCTATTATGTAAACACCTGTACGAGCTCATCTATTATGTAAACACCTGTACGAGCTCGTCTATTATGTAAACACCTGTACGAGCTCATCTATTATGTAAACACCTGTACGAGCTCATCTATTATTTTTTATTTATTTATTTATTTCACCTTTATTTAACCAGGTAAGCAAGTTGAGAACAAGTTCTCATTTACAATTGCGACCTGGCCAAGATAAAGCAAAGCAGTTCGACACATACAACGACACAGAGTTACACATGGAGTAAAACAAACATACAGTCAATAATACAGTAAAAAAAAACAAGTCTATATACAATGTGAGCAAATTAGGTGAGAAGGGAGGTAAAGGCAAAAAAGGCCATGGTGGCAAAGTAAATACAATATAGCAAGTAAAACACTGGAATGGTAGTTTTGCAATGGAAGAATGTGCAAAGTAGAAATAAAAATAATGGGGTGCAAAGGAACAAAATAAATAAATAAATTAAATACAGTTGGGAAAGAGGTAGTTGTTTGGGCTAAATTATAGGTGGGCTATGTACAGGTGCAGTAATCTGTAAGATGCTCTGACAGTTGGTGCTTAAAGCTAGTGAGGGAGATAAGTGTTTCCAATTTAAGAGATTTTTGTAGTTCGTTCCAGTCATTGGCAGCAGAGAACTGGAAGGAGAGGCGGCCAAAGAAAGAATTGGTTTTGGGGGTGACTAGAGAGATATACCTGCTGGAGCGTGTGCTACAGGTGGGAGATGCTATGGTGACCAGCGAGCTGAGATAAGGGGGGACTTTACCTAGCAGGGTCTTGTAGATGACATGGAGCCAGTGGGTTTGGCGACGAGTATGAAGCGAGGGCCAGCCAACGAGGGCGTACAGGTCGCAATGGTGGGTAGTATATGGGGCTTTGGTGACAAAACGGATAGCACTGTGATAGACTGCATCCAATTTGTTGAGTAGGGTATTGGAGGCTATTTTGTAAATGACATCGCCAAAGTCGAGGATTGGTAGGATGGTCAATTTTACAAGGGTATGTTTGGCAGCATGTGTCCAGGATGCTTTGTTGCGAAATAGGAAGCCAGTTCTAGATTTAACTTTGGATTGGAGATGTTTGATATGGGTCTGGAAGGAGAGTTTACAGTCTAACCAGACACCTAAGTATTTGTAGTTGTCCACGTATTCTAAGTCAGAGCCGTCCAGAGTAGTGATGTTGGACAGGCGGGTAGGTGCAGGTAGCGATCGGTTGAAGAGCATGCATTTAGTTTTACTTGTATTTAAGAGCAATTGGAGGCCACGGAAGGAGAGTTGTATGGCATTGAAGCTTGCCTGGAGGGTTGTTAACACAGTGTCCAAAGAAGGGCCGGAAGTATACAGAATGGTGTCGTCTGCGTAGAGGTGGATCAGAGACTCACCAGCAGCAAGAGCGACCTCATTGATGTATACAGAGAAGAGAGTCGGTCCAAGAATTGAACCCTGTGGCACCCCCATAGAGACTGCCAGAGGTCCGGACAGCAGACCCTCCGATTTGACACACTGAACTCTATCAGAGAAGTAGTTGGTGAACCAGGCGAGGCAATCATTTGAGAAACCAAGGCTGTCGAGTCTGCCGATGAGGATGTGGTGGTTGACAGAGTCGAAAGCCTTGGCCAGATCAATGAATACGGCTGCACAGTAATGTTTCTTATCGATGGCGGTTAAGATATCGTTTAGGACCTTGAGCGTGGCTGAGGTGCACCCATGACCAGCTCTGAAACCAGATTGCATAGCAGAGAAGGTATGGTGAGATTCGAAATGGTCGGTAATCTGTTTGTTGACTTGGCTTTCGAAGACCTTAGAAAGGCATGGTAGGATAGATATAGGTCTGTAGCAGTTTGGGTCAAGAGTGTCCCCCCCTTTGAAGAGGGGGATGACCGCAGCTGCTTTCCAATCTTTGGGAATCTCAGATGACACGAAAGAGAGGTTGAACAGGCTAGTAATAGGGGTGGCAACAATTTCGGCAGATAATTTTAGAAAGAAAGGGTCCAGATTGTCTAGCCCGGCTGATTTGTAGGGGTCCAGATTTTTCAGCTCTTTCAGAACTTCAGCTGAATGGATTTGGGAGAAAGAGAAATGGGGAAGGCTTGGGCGAGTTGCTGTTGGGGGTGCAGTGCAGTTGACCGGGGTAGGAGTTGCCAGGTGGAAAGCATGGCCAGCCGTAGAAAAATGCTTATTGAAATTCTCAATTATGGTGGATTTATCAGTGGTGACAGTGTTTCCTATCTTCAGTGCAGTGGGCAGCTGGGAGGAGGTGTTCTTATTCTCCATGGACTTTACAGTGTCCCAGAACTTTTTAGAGTTAGTGTTGCAGGAAGCAAATTTCTGCTTGAAAAAGCTAGCCTTGGCTTTTCTAACTGCCTGTGTATAACGGTTTCTAGCTTCCCTGAACATCTGCATATCACGGGGGCTGTTCGATGCTAATGCAGAACGCCATAGGATGTTTTTGTGTTGGTTAAGGGCAGTCAGGTCTGTGGAGAACCAAGGGCTATATCTGTTCCTGGTTCTAATATTCTTGAATGGGGCATGTTTATTTAAGATTGTTAGGAAGGCATTTTTAAAAAATATCCAGGCATCCTCTACTGATGGGATGAGATCAATATCCTTCCAGGACACCCCGGCCAGGTCGATTAGAAAGGCCTGCTCGCTGAAGTGTTTCAGGGAGCGTTTTACAGTGATGAGTGGAGGTCGTTTGACCGCTGACCCATTACGGATGCAGGCAATGAGGCAGTGATCGCTGAGATCTTGGTTGAAGACAGCAGAGGTGTATTTAGAGGGGAAGTTGGTTAGGATGATATCTATGAGGGTGCCCGTGTTTAAGGCTTTGGGGGGGTACCTGGTAGGTTCATTGATAATTTGTGTGAGATTGAGGGCATCAAGTTTAGATTGTAGGATGGCTGGGGTGTTAAGCATGTTCCAGTTTAGGTCGCCTAGCAGCACGAGCTCTGAAGATAGATGGGGGCAATCAGTTCACATATGGTGTCCAGAGCACAGCTGGGGGCAGAGGGTGGTCTATAGCAGGCGGCAACGGTGAGAGACTTGTTTTTAGAGAGGTGGATTTTTAAAAGTAGAAGTTCAAATTGTTTGGGTACAGACCTGGATAGTAGGACAGAACTCTGCAGGCTATCTTTGCAGTAGATTGCAACACCGCCCCCTTTGGCAGTTCTATCTTGTCTGAAAATGTTGTAGTTTGGAATTAAAATTTCTGAATTTTTGGTGGTCTTCCTAAGCCAGGATTCAGACACAGCTAGAACATCCGGGTTGGCAGAGTGTGCTAAAGCAGTGAAAAGAACAAACTTAGGGAGGAGGCTTCTAATGTTAACATGCATGAAACCAAGGCTATTACGGTTACAGAAGTCATCAAAAGAGAGCTCCTGGGGAATAGGAGTGGAGCTAGGCACTGCAGGGCCTGGATTCACCTCTACATCGCCAGAGGAACATAGGAGGAGAAGAATAAGGGTACGGCTAAAAGCAATAAGAATTGGTCGTCTAGAACGTCTGGAACAGAGAGTAAAAGGAGGTTTCTGGGGGCGATAAAATAGCATCAAGGTATAATGTACAGACAAAGGCTCGTCTATTATGTAAACACCTGTACGAGCTCGTCTAGTATGTAAACACCTGTACGAGCTCATCTATTATGTAAACACCTGTACGAGCTCGTCTATTATGTAAACACCTGTACGAGCTCGTCTAGTATGTAAACACCTGTACGAGCTTGGCTAGTATGTAAACACCTGTACGAGCTCGTCTAGTATGTAAACACCTGTACGAGCTCATCTATTATGTAAACACCTGTACGAGCTCGTCTATTATGTAAACACCTGTACGAGCTCGTCTATTATGTAAACACCTGTACGAGCTCATCTATTATGTAAACACCTGTACGAGCTCGTCTATTATGTAAACACCTGTACGAGCTCGTCTATTATGTAAACACCTGTACGAGCTCGTCTAGTATGTAAACACCTGTACGAGCTCGGCTAGTAAGCATGCGTCTTGTGCTAGAAATCTGTGTAATTGAAATGTAATTATACTTTCCTGTGGATATATTGATATTGTCTCACATTCCTTCCTCCAAAAGGACCAACCGCACGGACAACCGGTAAAGAGCTTTCAAATATAATTGTGTTCAACAATCTTGTCACGACTTCCGCCGAAGTCGGCTCCTCTCCTTGTTCGTTCGGCGATCGACGTCACCGGCTTTCCAGCCATCGCCGCTCCATTTCTCATACATCCATTTGTTTTGTCTTGTTCCATTACACACCTGGTTTTCATTCCCTAATAAACACTAAATGTATTTAGTCCTCTGTTCCCCTCCATGTCTTTGTGTGAGTTGTTTTATGTTATGTTGGTATTGTCACGCGCCAGACTTTTGTTCATGTTCTGTGTTTTGGGCACATTTATGTGCTTTTATGTGCTTTCGTTTGGACCGGAATAAAAAGTGCACCTGTTAACTGTAACCTGGGCACCTTATTCATCCAAGCTACTCAATACTACCCCCTAGCCATAGGATGTTTTAACTACACTCTGCTCTCCTGCACCTGACTACACCTCCAGTACACATCTGTAACAATTCTGATTTGTCGAGGTCGTGAGAGGAAACTTTCATCACTTCAACGTTGGGTTTCCAGGCAACCCATCTCACCTAACTCCCAGTCTAATTGATACCAAAACATATTGGTTGAATAACATTATCTGGTGTTACAATCTGTAGTTACACAAAACAGTACTTAACCTGTAATTCACAGCAATGGATACCAAAAATATTAAATCACATTGACGATCTGTAGCTACAGTAACTGGTAGTTCTATAAATAGTATGTCGTACAGGTTTTGATACAATACCAGTAACTTATAGCCCTATCAAGTACACTAAAGTCATGATATTAATAATAAACATTTATATTAGTGTCTTGTTTATGTAGTGTCTTTAACTTTAATTATATATGTTTGCTAGAACCCCGCCACTAGGAATCTCATTAGCTCGTGCTTGGCTCTGCTCACCTCCTTGCTTGTTCTTCCCTCTATGACTCATTTGTTCCCATTGGAAATGACAGGCTGTGGTCTATCTTAGTTATAAAAATCTTTGACTTCACAGCACATTAGTTTCCCTTGTTTGAAAGTCGCACATTGATGACATCAGAGGGTAGGTAACTGACAGGTCCATCTGCATGAAAAAAGCCCTAAAGCCCATTTTTCTATCAAAATGCTATAATTTCTAGTAGACAGTATTAGCTTAATACATGTTTATCTCCAGTATCATCCTCAAACTGATTTATATTAAATTAGGGTAATGGATATTATGCTTATAGCAGTATTTACAGTACATTTACATTACATTTAAGTCATTTAGCGACACCTTATGACATCCAGTGGAACTGCCACTTTACAATAGTGCATCTAAATCTTTTAAGGGGGGGGGGGGTGAGAAGGATTACTTTATCCTATCCTAGGTATTCCTTAAAGAGGTGGGGTTTCAGGTGTCTCCGGAAGGTGGTGATTGACTCCGCTGTCCTGGCGTCGTGAGGGAGTTTGTTCCACCATTGGGGGGCCAGAGCAGCGAACAGTTTTGACTGGGCTGAGCGGGAACTGTACTTCCTCAGTGGTAGGGAGGCGAGCAGGCCAGAGGTGGATGAACGCAGTGCCCTTGTTTGGGTGTAGGGCCTGATCAGAGCCTGGAGGTACTGAGGTGCCGTTCCCCTCACAGCTCCGTAGGCAAGCACCATGGTCTTGTAGCGGATGCGAGCTTCAACTGGAAGCCAGTGGAGAGAGCGGAGGAGCGGGGTGACGTGAGAGAACTTGGGAAGGTTGAACACCAGACGGGCTGCGGCGTTCTGGATGAGCTGTAGGGGTTTAATGGCACAGGCAGGGAGCCCAGCCAACAGCGAGTTGCAGTAATCCAGATGGGAGATGACAAGTGCCTGGATTAGGACCTGCGCCGCTTCCTGTGTGAGGCAGGGTCGTACTCTGCGGATGTTGTAGAGCATGAACCTACAGGAACGGGCCACCGCCTTGATGTTATTTGAGAACGACAGGGTGTTGTCCAGGATCACGCCAAGGTTCTTAGCGCTCTGGGAGGAGGACACAATGGAGTTGTCAACCATGATGGCGAGATCATGGAACGGGCAGTCCTTCCCCGGGAGGAAGAGCAGCTCCGTCTTGCCGAGGTTCAGCTTGAGGTGATGATCCGTCATCCACACTGATATGTCTGCCAGACATGCAGAGATGCGATTCGCCACCTGGTCGTCAGACGGGAGAAAGGAGAAGATTAATTGTGTGTCGTCTGCATAGCAATGATAGGAGAGACCATGTGAGGTTATGACAGAGCCAAGTGACTTGGTGTATAGCGAGAATAGGAGAGGGCCTAGAACAGAGCCCTGGGGGACACCAGTGGTGAGAGCACGTGGTGAGGAGACAGATTCTCGCCACGCCACCTGGTAGGAGCGACCTGTCAGGTAGGACGCAATCCAAGCATGGGCCGCGCCGGAGATGCCCAACTCGGAGAGGGTGGAGAGGAGGATCTGATGGTTCACAGTATCGAAGGCAGCCGATAGGTCTAGAAGGATGAGAGCAGAGGAGAGAGAGTTAGCTTTAGCAGTGCGGAGCGCCTCCGTGATACAGAGAAGAGCAGTCTCAGTTGAATGACTAGTCTTGAAACCTGACTGATTTGGATCAAGAAGGTCATTCTGAGAGAGATAGCGGGAGAGCTGGCCAAGGACGGCACGTTCAAGAGTTTTGGAGAGAAAAGAAAGAAGGGATACTGGTCTGTAGTTGTTGACATCGGAGGGATCGAGTGTAGGTTTTTTCAGAAGGGGTGCAACTCTCGCTCTCTTGGGAGTACATCTGTCTATGCTTGCTGACAGGTTTTGTCAGGTTAGGTTATCTATACAAATGAAATGTAGCTACAGTGAACTTCTCTCTCTCTCTCTCCCACTCCCCTCTCTCTCCCACTCCTCTCTCCCACTCCTCTCTCTCTCTCCCACTCCTCTCTCTCTCTCTCCCACTCCTCTCTCCCACTCCTCTCTCCCACTCCCCTCCCTCTCTCTCCCACTCCTCTCTCCCACTCGTCTCTCTCTCTCTCCCACTCCTCTCTGTCTCTCTCCCACTCCTCTCTCCCACTCCTCTCTCTCTCTCTCTCCCACTCCTCTCTCTCTCTCTCTCTCTCTCTCTCCCACTCCTCTCTCTCCCTCTCCTCTCTCTCTCTCTCTCTCTCTCTCTCTCTCTCTCTCTCTCTCTCTCTCTCCCACTCCTCTCTCGCACTCTTCTCTCTCTCTCTCCCCTCCTCTCTCCCACTCCTCTCCCTCTCTCTCCCACTCCTCTCTCCCCTCCTCTCTCTCTCTCTCTCCCTCCTCTCTCTCTCTCCCACTCCCCTCCTCTCCCCTCCCTCTCTCTCTCTCTCTCCCCTCCTCTCTCTCCCTCCTCTCCCTCTCTCTCCCACTCCTCTCTCTCTCTCTCCCACTCCCCTCTCTCTCCCACTCCTCTCTCCCACCCCTCTCTCTCTCTCCCACTCCTCTCTCTCTCTCTCTCCCACTCCTCTCTCTCTCTCTCTCCCACTCCTCTCTCTCTCTCTCCCACTCCTCTCTCCCTCCTCTCTCTCTCTCTCTCTCTCTCTCTCCTCCTCTCTCTCTCTCTCTCTCTCTCTCTCTCTCTCTCTCTCTCTCTCTCTCTCTCTCTCTCTCTCCCTCCTCTCTCTCTCTCTCCCACTCCTCTCTCTCTCTCCCACTCCCCTCTCTCTCTCTCTCTCCCTCCTCTCTCCCAATCCTCTCTCTTTCTCTCTCCCACTCCTCTCTCCCACTCCTCTCCCTCTCTCTCTCCACTCCCTCTCCCCTCCTCTCTCTCTCTGTCCCACTCCTCTCTCTCTCTCTCCCACTCCTCTCTCCCACTCCTCTCTCTCTCTCTCTCCCACTCCTCTCTCCCCTCCTCTCCCCTCTCTCTCCCACTCCTCTCTCCCCTCCTCTCTCTCCCTCTCCCCTCCTCTCTCCCCTCCTCTCCCCCTCCCCTCTCTCTCTCTCCCCTCCTCTCTCTCTCTCCCACTCCTCTCTCTCTCTCTCCCACTCCTCTCTCCCCTCCTCTCTCTCTCTCCCACTCCTCTCTCCCCTCCTCTCTCTCTCTCTCCCACTCCTCTCTCTCTCTCTCCCACTCCTCTCTCCCACTCCTCTCTCTCTCACTCCCCTCCTCTCTCTCTCTCTCCACTCCTCTCTCCCCTCCCTCTCTCTCTCTCCCACTCCTCTCTCTCTCCACTCCTCTCTCCCACTCCTCTCTCTCTCTCTCTCTCTCCCACTGCTCTCTCTCTCTCTCCCCTCCTCTCTCTCTCTCCCACTCCTCTCTCTCTCTCCCACTCCTCTCTCCCCTCCCCTCTCTCTCTCTCCCACTCCTCCTCCCACTCCTCTCTCTCTCTCCCACTCCTCTCTCCCACTCCTCTCTCTCTCTCTCTCCCACTCCTCTCTCTCTCTCTCCCACTCCTCTCTCCCACTCCTCTCTCTCTCTCTCTCTCTCTCCCACTGCTCTCTCTCTCTCTCCCACTCCTCTCTCCCACTCCTCTCTCTCTCTCTCTCTCCCACTCCTCTGTCTCTCTCCCACTCCTCTCTCCCACTCCTCTCTCTCTCTCTCTTTGTAGAGCGGTAAGGCTGAAAGCGGGGAACACAATGGTTGCTGTCCGCTGATTCATCCAAAGCTGCAGTTCTGATGAGTGAGGCCCATTTCTGGGTCAGTGAACAAAATGGCAGCTGACACACTGAATGGGGAACAGACAGGGCACACCAAGGCTATAAAACATACACACACACGTGCACGCAAGCACGCACAAACACACGCACATACACGCACTCACGCTCTCAACCAAAAGTGCATTCATATGCTGACACAGATTCTCACAAACCTAAACTCACGCTCCCACTCCTCTCTCCCACTCCTCTCTCTCTCCCTCTCTCCCTCTCTCTCTCTGTCTCTCTGTCTCTCTGTCTCTCTGTCTCACAGATTCTCACAAACCTAAACTCCCACTCCCCTCTCTCTCTCTCCCCGTCGAAAGATTTCACTGTAAGTATCTTTCTTGTTTACTTTACTCTCTACTATGCATCTATTGTTTTTTGTTTACTTTACTCTCTACTATGCATCTATTGTTTTTTAAAAGTTTTTTTTTTAACGTTTACTGACTGTTTGTACAAATAGACATGTTTTTTTCTTTCACATGAGAAATAACAAAATGGTTTATTTGCAGTTAGTACTGTACCACACATCAGAAATGGCCTTGCTGTAAAATGGTGAAGTTGTGAAGAGCTGAGCAATGTGGAAAATGTAACGGTGGCAGGCAGTGCTGTCTTCAGATGTTTAGCTGAAGGCTGTTACACACTTTACCTAAACGCAGTGACGGAACATCCTTTTCTAACATAGTTCTACAAACTTTTGCGTGGCTAAAATGTTGGAATTTACAGTATACGATGTTCCATCGTTCTGTTGTAGGGCCCTTGGGCCACATGATGTGTTTTTGTACTGTTATATTCAAAGCCTTAAGAAGTTAACTTCATAGCCTGTGGCCTTTGAAAGAATGCTGAAAGTGGGAAAGGAATTTTACTGCTGAAGCATGTGTCTGTGTGATCACAGCTGTCTCTGTTTCTAGCTACTGTCTGTGGACAGCTGTCTCTGCTTCTAGCTACTGTCTGTGGACAGCTGTCTCTGCTTCTAGCTACTGTCTGTGTGATCACAGCTGTCTCTGCTTCTAACTACTGTCTGTGTGATCACAGCTGTCTCTGCTTCTAACTACTGTCTGTGGACAGCTGTCTCTGCTTCTAGCTACTGTCTGTGGACAGCTGTCTCTGCTTCTATCTACTGTCTGTGTGATCACAGCTGTCTCTGCTTCTAACTACTGTCTGTGTGATCACAGCTGTCTCTGCTTCTAACTACTGTCTGTGGACAGCTGTCTCTGCTTCTAGCTACTGTCTGTGGACAGCTGTCTCTGCTTCTATCTACTGTCTGTGTGATCACAGCTGTCTCTGCTTCTAACTACTGTCTGTGTGATCACAGCTGTCTCTGCTTCTAACTACTGTCTGTGGACAGCTGTCTCTGCTTCTAGCTACTGTCTGTGGACAGCTGTCTCTGCTTCTAGCTACTGTCTGTGGACAGCTGTCTCTGCTTCTAGCTACTGTCTGTGGACAGCTGCCTCTGCTTCTAGCTACTGTCTGTGGACAGCTGTCTCTGCTTTTAGCTACTGTCTGTGGACAGCTGTCTCTGCTTCTAGCTACTGTCTGTGGACAGTTGTCTCTGCTTCTAGCTACTGTCTGTGTGATCACAGCTGTCTCTGCTTCTAGCTACTGTCTGTGGACAGCTGTCTCTGCTTCTAGCTACTGTCTGTGTGATCACAGCTGTCTCTGCTTCTAGCTACTGTCTGTGTGATCACAGCTGTCTCTGCTTCTAGCTACTGTCTGTGTGATCACAGTATTCACCACTAGTGACAGTAGTGGTGACAGTAGTGGTGATAGTAGTAGTGATAGTAGTAGTGACAGTAGTGGTGACAGTAGTGGTGATAGTAGTGGTGGTAGTAGTGGTAACAGTAGTGGTGATAGTAGTAGTGACAGTAGTAGTGATAGTAGTGGTGACAGTAGTAGTGATAGTAGTGGTGACAGTAGTGGTGATAGTAGTAGTGGTAGTAGTAGTGACAGTAGTGGTGACAGTAGTGGTGGTAGTAGTAGTGGTAGTAGTAGTGACAGTAGTGGTGACAGTAGTGGTGATAGTAGTGGTGACAGTAGTGGTGGTAGTAGTAGTGGTAGTAGTAGTGACAGTAGTGGTGGTAGTAGTGGTAACAGTAGTGGTGACAGTAGTAGTGATAGTAGTGGTGACAGTAGTGGTGGTAGTAGTAGTGATAGTAGTGGTGATAGTAGTGGTGATAGTAGTAGTGATAGTAGTAGTGATAGTAGTAGTGGTAGTAGAGGTTATAGTAGTGGTAGTAAAGGTTATAGTAGTGGTGACAGTAGTCGTGATAGTAGTGGTGATAGTAGTAGTGATAGTAGTGGTGACAGTAGTAGTGATAGTAGTGGTGATAGTAGTAGTGATAGTAGTGGTGATAGTAGTAGTGATAGTAGTGGTGATAGTAGTAGTGATAGTAGTAGTGGTAGTAGTAGTGATAGTTGTAGTGGTAGTAGTAGTGATAGTAGTAGTGGTAGTAGAGGTTATAGTAGTGGTAGTAAAGGTTATAGTAGTGGTGACAGTAGTGGTGACAGTAGTGGTGATAGTAGTAGTGAAGTAGTAGTGATAGTAGTAGTGATAGTAGTAGTGGTAGTAGTAATGATAGTAGTAGTGGTAGTAGAGGTTATAGTAGTGGTAGTAAAGGTTATAGTAGTGGTGAAGGTAGTAGTGACAGTAGTGGTGATAGTAGTAGTGATAGTAGTAGTGATAGTAGTAGTGGTAGTAGTAGTGATAGTAGTAGTGGTAGTAGAGGTTATAGTAGTGGTAGTAAAGGTTATAGTAGTGGTGAAGGTAGTAGTGACAGTCGTGGTGATAGTAGTGGTGATAGTAGTGGGGATAGTAGTAGTAGTGATAGTAGTGGTGATAGTAGTGGTAAGAGTGATGATAGTAGTAGTGGTGATAGTAGTGGTGATAGTAGTGGTAGTAGTGGTGATAGTGGTAGTAGTGGTGATAGTAGTAGTGGTGATAGTAGTAGTGGTGATAGTGGTAGTAGTGGTGATAGTGGTAGTAGTGGTGATAGTAGTGGTGTTAGTAGTAGTGTTAGTAGTGGTAGTAGTGGTGATAGTAGTAGTGACAGTAGTGGTAGTAGTGGTGATAGTAGTAGTGACAGTAGTGGTAGTAGTGGTGATAGTAGTAGTGATAGTAGTGGTGATAGTAGTGGTGACAGTAGTAGTGATAGTAGTGGTGACAGTAGTGGTGACAGTAGTGGTGACAGTAGTAGTGGTAGTAGTGGTGATAGTAGTGGTGATAGTAGTGGTGACAGTAGTGGTGATAGTAGTAGTGATAGTAGTAGTGATAGTAGTGGTGATAGTAGTAGTGATAGTAGTAGTGATAGTAGTAGTGGTAGTAGAGGTTATAGTAGTGGTGATAGTAGTAGTGACAGTAGTGGTGACAGTAGTGGTGGTAGTAGTAGTGATAGTAGTAGTGATAGTAGTAGTGATAGTAGTGGTGATAGTAGTAGTGATAGTAGTGGTGATAGTAGTAGTGATAGTAGTGGTGACAGTAGTAGTGATAGTAGTGGTGATAGTAGTAGTGATAGTAGTGGTGATAGTAGTAGTGATAGTAGTGGTGATAGTAGTAGTGATAGTAGTAGTGGTAGTAGTAGTGATAGTAGTAGTGGTAGTAGTAGTGATAGTAGTAGTGGTAGTAGAGGTTATAGTAGTGGTAGTAAAGGTTATAGTAGTGGTGACAGTAGTGGTGACAGTAGTGGTGATAGTAGTAGTGAAGTAGTAGTGATAGTAGTAGTGATAGTAGTAGTGGTAGTAGTAATGATAGTAGTAGTGGTAGTAGAGGTTATAGTAGTGGTAGTAAAGGTTATAGTAGTGGTGAAGGTAGTAGTGACAGTAGTGGTGATAGTAGTAGTGATAGTAGTCGTGATAGTAGTAGTGGTAGTAGTAGTGATAGTAGTAGTGGTAGTAGAGGTTATAGTAGTGGTAGTAAAGGTTATAGTAGTGGTGAAGGTAGTAGTGACAGTCGTGGTGATAGTAGTGGTGATAGTAGTGGGGATAGTAGTAGTAGTGATAGTAGTGGTGATAGTAGTGGTAGGAGTGATGATAGTAGTAGTGGTGATAGTAGTGGTGATAGTAGTGGTAGTAGTGGTGATAGTGGTAGTAGTGGTGATAGTAGTGGTGATAGTAGTGGTGATAGTAGTAGTGGTAGTAGTGGTGATAGTAGTAGTGACAGTAGTGGTAGTAGTGGTGACAGTAGTAGTGGTAGTAGTGGTGATAGTAGTAGTGACAGTAGTTGTAGTAGTGGTGATAGTAGTAGTGGTGATAGTAGTAGTGATAGTAGTGGTGATAGTAGTGGTGATAGTAGTAGTGGTAGTAGTAGTGGTAGTAGTAGTGGTAGTAGTGGTGATAGTAGTAGTGACAGTAGTGGTAGTAGTGGTGACAGTAGTAGTGGTAGTAGTGGTGATAGTAGTAGTGACAGTAGTGGTAGTAGTGGTGATATTAGTAGTGGTAGTAGTGGTGATAGTAGTAGTGGTAGTAGTGGTGATAGTAGTAGTGGTAGTAGTGGTGATAGTAGTAGTGACAGTAGTGGTGGTAGTAGTAGTGGTAGTAGTAGTGACAGTAGTAGTGATAGTAGTGGTGACAGTAGTGGTGACAGTAGTGGTGATAGTAGTAGTGGTGATAGTAGTGGTGATAGTAGTGGTAGTAGTGGTGACAGTAGTAGTGATAGTAGTAGTGACAGTAGTGGTAGTAGTGGTGACAGTAGTGGTAACAGTAGTGGTGACAGTAGTAGTGATAGTAGTGGTGACAGTAGTAGTGATAGTAGTGGTGACAGTAGTGGTGACAGTAGTGGTGATAGTAGTAGTGGTAGTAGTAGTGATAGTAGTGGTGACAGTAGTGGTGATAGTAGTAGTGGTAGTAGTAGTGACAGTAGTAGTGACAGTAGTGGTGGTAGTAGTAGTGGTAGTAGTAGTGACAGTAGTGGTGATAGTTGTGGTGATAGTAGCGGTGATAGTAGTAGTGGTAGTAGAGGTTATAGTAGTGGTAGTAAAGGTTATAGTAGTGGTGACAGTAGTGGTGACAGTAGTGGTGATAGTAGTAGTGAAGGTAGTAGTGATAGTAGTAGGGTAGTAGAGGTTATAGTAGTGGTGATAGTAATGGTGACAGTAGTGGTGACAGTCGTGGTGACAGTAGTGGTGATAGTAGTAGTGGTAGTAGTAGTGACAGTAGTGGTGATAGTAGTGGTGATAGTAGTAGTGGTAGTAGTAGTGACAGTAGTAGTGACAGTAGTGGTGGTAGTAGTAGTGGTAGTAGTAGTGACAGTAGTGGTGATAGTTGTAGTGATAGTAGTGGTAACAGTAGTGGTGACAGTAGTGGTGATAGTTGTAGTGATAGTAGTGGTAACAGTAGTAGTGACAGTAGTGGTGATAGTAGTGGTGACAGTAGTGGTGGTAGTAGTAGTGGTAGTAGTAGTGGTAGTAGTAGTGACAGTAGTGGTGGTAGTAGTAGTGATAGTAGTGGTGATAGTAGTGGTGATAGTAGTAGTGATAGTAGTAGTGATAGTAGTAGTGGTAGTAGAGGTTATAGTAGTGGTAGTAAAGGTTATAGTAGTGGTGACAGTAGTGGTGACAGTAGTGGTGACAGTAGTGGTGATAGTTATGGTGATAGTAGTAGTGGTAGTAGTAGTGACAGTAGTAGTGACAGTAGTGGTGGTAGTAGTAGTGGTAGTAGTATTGACAGTAGTGGTGATAGTTGTAGTGATAGTAGTGGTAACAGTAGTGGTGACAGTAGAGGTTATAGTAGTGGTGATAGTAGCGGTGACAGTAGTGGTGACAGTCGTGGTGACAGTAGTGGTGATAGTAGTAGTGGTAGTAGTAGTGACAGTAGTGGTGATATTTATGGTGATACTAGCGGTGATAGTAGTAGTGGTAGTAGTAGTGACAGTAGTAGTGACAGTAGTGGTGGTAGTAGTAGTGGTAGTAGTAGTGACAGTAGTGGTGGTAGTAGTAGTGGTAGTAGTAGTGACAGTAGTGGTGATAGTAGTGGTGATAGTTATGGTGATAGTAGTGGTGATAGTAGTAGTGGTAGTAGTAGTGACAGTAGTAGTGACAGTAGTGGTGGTAGTAGTAGTGGTAGTAGTAGTGACAGTAGTGGTGACAGTAGTAGTGATAGTAGTGGTGATAGTAGTGGTGATAGTAGTAGTGATAGTAGTAGTGATAGTAGTAGTGGTAGTAGAGGTTATAGTAGTGGTAGTAAAGGTTATAGTAGTGGTGACAGTAGTGGTGACAGTAGTGGTGATAGTAGTAGTGAAGGTAGTAGTGATAGTAGTAGTGATTGTAGTGGTGACAGTAGTAGTGGTAGTAGAGGTTATAGTAGTGGTGATAGTAGCGGTGACAGTAGTGGTGACAGTCGTGGTGATAGTAGTGGTGATAGTAGTGGTGGTAGTAGTAGTGGTAGTAGTAGTGGTAGTAGTAGTGACAGTAGTAGTGGTAGTAGTAGTGGTAGTAGTAGTGACAGTAGTGGTGATAGTAGTAGTGACAGTAGTAGTGGTAGTAGTGACAGTAGTAGTGACAGTAGTGGTGGTAGTAGTAGTGGTAGTATTAGTGACAGTAGTGGTGATAGTTCTGGTGATAGTAGTGGTGATAGTAGTGGTGATAGTAGTAGTGATAGTAGTAGTGGTAGTAGTAGTGATAGTAGTAGTGGTAGTAGAGGTTATAGTAGTGGTAGTAAAGGTTATAGTAGTGGTGACAGTAGTGGTGACAGTAGTGGTGATAGTAGTAGTGACAGTAGTAGTGGTAGTAGTAGTGGTAGTAGTAGTGACAGTAGTGGTGATAGTAGTAGTGACAGTAGTG
This sequence comes from Oncorhynchus nerka, assembly GCF_034236695.1. Lineage (NCBI taxonomy): Eukaryota > Metazoa > Chordata > Actinopteri > Salmoniformes > Salmonidae > Oncorhynchus > Oncorhynchus nerka. Next base: position 10,095,359 of record NC_088406.1, read on the forward strand.
GTGGTAGTAGTAGTGGTAGTAGTAGTGACAGTAGTGGTGATAGTTCTGGTGATAGTAGTGGTGATAGTAGTAGTGATAGTAGTAGTGGTAGTAGTAGTGATAGTAGTAGTGGTAGTAGTAGTGATAGTAGTGGTGGTAGTAGAGGTTATAGTAGTGGTAGTAAAGGTTATAGTAGTGGTGACAGTAGTGGTGACAGTAGTAGTGGTAGTAGTGGTGATAGTAGTAGTGACAGTAGTGGTAGTAGTGGTGATAGTAGTAGTGGTAGTAGTGGTGATAGTAGTAGTGATAGTAGTGGTGATAGTAGTGGTGATAGTAGTAGTGGTAGTAGTGGTGATAGTAGTAGTGACAGTAGTAGTGATAGTAGTAGTGGTAGTAGTAGTGATAGTAGTAGTGATAGTAGTAGTGATAGTAGTGGTGATAGTAGTAGTGGTAGTAGTAGTGGTGATAGTAGTGGTGATAGTAGTAGTGGTAGTAGTGGTGATAGTAGTAGTGGTAGTAGTGGTGATAGTAGTAGTGACAGTAGTGGTGATAGTAGTGGTGATAGTAGTAGTGATAGTAGTGGTAGTAGTGGTGACAGTAGTAGTGATAGTAGTATTGACAGTAGTGGTAGTAGTGGTGACAGTAGTAGTGGTAGTAGTGGTGATAGTAGTAGTGACAGTAGTGGTAGTAGTGGTGATAGTAGTAGTGACAGTAGTGGTGATAGTAGTGGTAGGAGTGGTGACAGTAGTAGTGATAGTAGTAGTGACAGTAGTGGTAGTAGTGGTGACAGTAGTAGTGGTAGTAGTGGTGATAGTAGTAGTGACAGTAGTGGTAGTAGTGGTGACAGTAGTAGTGGTAGTAGTGGTGATAGTAGTAGTAGTGACAGTAGTGGTAGTAGTGGTGACAGTAGTAGTGGTAGTAGTGGTGATAGTAGTAGTGACAGTAGTGGTGATAGTAGTGGTGATAGTAGTAGTGACAGTAGTGGTAGTGGTGGTGATAGTAGTAGTGGTGATAGTAGTAGTGATAGTAGTGGTAGTAGTGGTGATAGTAGTAGTGATAGTAGTGGTAGTGGTGGTGATAGTAGTAGTGATAGTAGTGGTAGTAGTGGTGATAGTAGTGGTAGTGGTGGTGATAGTAGTGTTGATAGTAGTGGTAGTAGTGGTGATAGTAGTAGTGATAGTAGTGGTAGTAGTGGTGATAGTAGTAGTGACAGTAGTGGTAGTAGTGGTGATAGTAGTAGTGATAGTAGTGGTAGTGGTGGTGATAGTAGTGGTGATAGTAGTGGTAGTAGTGGTGATAGTAGTAGTGATAGTAGTGGTAGTAGTGGTGACAGTAGTGGTGACAGTAGTAGTGGTAGTAGTGGTGATAGTAGTGGTGATAGTAGTGGTGACAGTAGTGGTGACAGTAGTGGTGACAGTAGTAGTGGTAGTAGTGGTGATAGTAGTGGTGATAGTAGTGGTGATAGTAGTGGTGATAGTAGTAGTGACAGTAGTGGTGATAGTAGTAGTGACAGTAGTGGTGATAGTAGTAGTGATAGTAGTAGTAGTGGTGACAGTAGTAGTGATAGTAGTAGTGATAGTAGTGGTGATAGTAGTAGTGACAGTGGTGGTGATAGTAGTAGTGATAGTAGTAGTGATAGTAGTAGTGACAGTAGTGGTGACAGTGGTGGTGATAGTAGTAGTGGTAGTAGTAGTGATAGTAGTGGTGATAGTAGTAGTGACAGTGGTGGTGATAGTAGTAGTGATAGTAGTAGTGATAGTAGTAGTGACAGTAGTGGTGACAGTAGTAGTGGTAACAGTAGTGGTGATAGTAGTAGTGACAGTAGTGGTGACAGTGGTGGTGATAGTAGTAGTGGTAGTAGTAGTGATAGTAGTGGTGATAGTAGTAGTGACAGTGGTGGTGATAGTAGTAGTGATAGCAGTAGTGATAGTAGTAGTGACAGTAGTGGTGACAGTAGTAGTGGTAACAGTAGTGGTGATAGTAGTAGTGACAGTAGTGGTGACAGTAGTAGTGATAGTAGTGGTGATAGTAGTAGTGACAGTAGTGGTGATAGTAGTAGTGGTAGTAGTAGTGATAGTAGTAGTAGTAGAGGTTATAGTAGCAGTAGCAGCAATACATTTCCAATTCTAAATTGGTGTAGCATGCTGTCTTGCTTCCACATTGGATAATCTCATTTTAGAAAGGAAGAGATCTTCTGGATGGACTATCAATGGATCGCACAATTTTTTCATTCCCTGCTAAAGTGATTACTCTGTTACACAATCTGGGACTGGGCAGCTCTTTATCAACGAACCAAAAAATACTTTCTGCTGGCTGTTTGAAGGACAACTCTTTCTCTCTGCCTATCGGATCAATTTCTCTAAACTCAACTGTGTCACTCTCTCTGGGGTGGACTTCTCTGGGACCACACACACACACACACACACACGCACGCACGCACATACGCACGCACGCACGCACACACACACACACACACACACACACACACACACACACACACACACACACACACAGACACACACACACACACACAGGACATGAATTCATCGCCGTATTTCCCAGCGCGATCCGCGCTGTTCCGTAAGGAGGCCAATGGAGTGACGTACCGTGTCCCTGCCCTGCTCTACCTGTCCCTGTCCAACTCCTTCCTGGCCTTTTGTGAGGAGAGACTCAGCCCCTCAGACGCCCAGGCTCACCTGCTGGTCATGCGCAAGGGCACATTCTACAGGAACTATGTAGAGGTCAGTACAGGTCACAGATTTAGGTTAGGACACAAGGGCACATTCTACAGGAACAATGTAGAGATCAGTACAGGTCACAGATTTAGGTTAGGACACAAGGGCACATTCTACAGGAACTATGTAGAGGTCAGTACAGGTCACAGATTTAGGTTAGGACACAAGGGCACATTCTACAGGAACTATGTAGAGGTCAGTACAGGTCACAGATTTAGGTTAGGACACAAGGGCACATTCTACAGGAACTATGTAGAGGTCAGTACAGGTCACAGATTTAGGTTAGGACACAAGGGCACATTCTACAGGAACTATGTAGAGATCAGTACATGTCACAGATTTAGGATAGGTCAAAGTCATTACAGGTGTCCTAATACTTCATATTTCTCTAACATCTACCCTCCTACCCTCCCTCCCTGTCTCTACCCTCCCTCCCTCCCTCCCTCCCTGTCTCTACCCTCCCTCCCTCCCTCCCTCCCTGTCTCTACCCTCCTACCCTCCCTCCCTGTCTCTACCCCCCTACCCTCCCTCCCTGTCTCTACCCTCCCTACCTGTTTCTACCCTCCCTAACTGTCTCTACCCTCATACTCGGTCTCTACCCTCCTACCCTGTCTCTACCCCCCTCCCTGTCTCTACCCTCCCTACCTGTTTCTACCCTCCCTAACTGTCTCTACCCTCATACTCGGTCTCTACCCTCCTACTCTGTCTCTACCCTCCTACCCTGTCTCTACCCTCCCTCCCTGTCTCTACCCTCCCTCCCTGTCTCTACCGTCCCTCCCTGTCTGTACCCTCCTACCGTCCCTCCCTGTCTGTACCCTCCTACCCTCCATCCCTGTCTCCACCCTCCTACCCTCCATCCCTGTCTCCCCCTCCTACCCTCCATCCCTGTCTCCACCCTCCTACCCTCCATCCCTGTCTCTACGCTCCTACCCTCCCTCCCTGTCTCCCCCCCAACTCCCTCCCGGTCTCTACCCTCCCTCCCTGTCTCTACCCTCCCTCCCTGTCTCTACCGTCCCTCCCTGTCTGTACCCTCCTACCCTCCATCCCTGTCTCTACCCTCCTACCCTCCATCCCTGTCTCTACGCTCCTACCCTCCCTCCCTGTCTCCACCCCCCAACTCCCTCCCGGTCTCTACCCCCCCCAACTCGCTCCCTGTCTCTACCCTTCCTTCCTCAGTGGGAGGACATGAGTGTTCTGGGTACGGCTCAGTTGGCGGGCCACCGGTCGATGAACCCGTGTCCTCTGTATGACGAGTTCACAGGCACCCTCTTCCTGTTCTTCATCGCTGTGCTGGGCCACACCTCCGAGTCCTACCAGCTGGTGACGGGTAAGAATGTAACGCGCCTCTGCTTCATCTCCAGTAACGACCAGGGCAACACCTGGAGCCCTGCCACTGACCTCACCAAGAGGGTCATAGGAGACACCATCAAAGGTGAGACACGGTCACAGCAGGTAGGTTGATCTTGTGAGGTTATGAAGTTCTATGTTTTTATGGTGAAGTATGTGTTTATTTCACATGGTGTCATATCTCTCTGTTTGTGGTTGTGGTTCTGGTTGTGTTTCCCCTCCTCAGACTGGGCAACCTTTGCCCTGGGCCCGGGACACGGCATCCAGCTCAAGTCAGGCCGTCTGCTGGTGCCAGCATACGCCTACCACATCGACTGCAAGGAGTGCTTTGGCCAGATGTGCCTGACCACACCCCACGCTTTCTGTTTCCATAGCGACACCCACGGGCGGACGTGGCGTTTTGGGGAGGCGGTGCCAGGGCCAGAGAGCGTGGAGTGCCAGATGGTGTCTGTAGATCAGGAGGATGGCACCAACGTGCTGTACTGTAACGCCCGGAGCCCATTGGGCTGCAGGGTCCAGGCCCTCAGTCTGGATGATGGAGCTGTCTTCCAGGATGGACAGCTGGTGCAGCGGCTCACAGAGCCACGTAATGGCTGCCACGGTAGCGTAGTGGGGTTCCCTGCCCCCCTACACCTCAACCTCCGCCCTCGGCCACCCACCCATGCCAGACACTGGACATCCTTCAAGGCTAAGACTGGTGACTCCTCCCCACCCACCCCCTCTCCCCCGCCCAGCTCCCCACAGAATTTCCTTACACCCACCTGGGTGGTGTACTCCCACCCGACGTGGACCAACGTGAGGAAGGACCTGGGGGTGTACCTCAGCCTGTTCCCCCGTGACCCGGACAGCTGGTCTGGCCCGTGGGTAATCTACGAGGGCCCCAGTGCCTACTCTGACCTGGCCTACCTGGAGCTGCCTTCAGCTGGGGCCCCGTCGGCCGTGGCCTTCGCCTGTCTGTTTGAGTGCGGCACCAGCACAGCCTATGATGAGATCTCCTTCAGCATCTTCACCCTCTACGAGCTCATTGACAACCTGCCACGCAACACAAAGTCAGGCAGCAACACACAGCTACTCAGCAACACACAGCCAACCAGCAACACACAGCCAACCAGCAACACACAGCCAACCAGCAACACACAGCCACCCAGCAACACACAGCCACCCAGCAACACCCAGCCACCCAGCAACACAAAGTCACCCAGCAACACACAGTCACCCAGCAACACACAGCCACCCAGCAACACACAGCCACTCAGCAACACACAGCCACTCAGCAACACAAAGTCACCCAGCAACACACAGTCACCCAGCAACACACAGCCACCCAGCAACACACAGCCACTCAGCAACACACAGCCACTCAGCAACACACAGCCACCCAGCAACACACAGAGCTTCCACAACACAACACAACCCAAGGAAGAGAGACCAGAGGCGAGGAAGAGGAGGACGAGGAATATATGTGGTCTTTGCAATGTTTCCTAACTGCTAATTAACCGTTAATCCTAGTGTTTTCTGCTCGTTTCCTTCTGAAGCTCATGAAAAAAGTATACAACAGCGTCATGTTTAAATGCGGTCCACAGAGTTCTGACGTTTTACGACCTGCTGATGAATTTGTTTTGTCTGATATCAAGTCCATCCAAGCCTAGTAACCCTCGACTTAATGCACATACTGTGTGTTTACACTGTAGTGGTTGTGTCACGATAATGCAGAAACATTGCTGTAGTAGCCACGTTTTATTGAATATTAACCAGGGGCAGCCTACAGATGTAGGATCTTAATTTGAGCCAGTTTGCTACAGCAGGAAAATAATCCTGCTGCAAAAGGAAATGTGAATTATTACGTGTATTATAATGAATGGACATTTTTTCAAGGGTTGATACATTTTTCATATAGGGAAAATCAAGTCTGAAATGACTAAATGGAAATTACAAACTAAATGATCCTTTTTAAACCTAAAATGCACGACACATTTTAAATGTCGTGCATTGCAGGAAAGTTATCCTGCAGCAGGGTGATCAAATGAAGAGCCTACATCTGTATAACTCTGTTGAAATGCATTTTCTGCTGGATTGTTGTAATCGACCAAGAACACCACTAGATGCTCACAAACATAACTTTGAATCATCCTTTATTAAACCAACCATTCTTTATTAAATCAACCATCCTTTATTACACCAACCATTCTTTATTAAACCAACCATTCTTTATTAAACCAACCATACTTTATTAAACCAACCATCCTTAATTAAACCAACCATTCTTTATTAAATCAACCATCCTTTATTACACCAACCATTCTTTATTAAACCAACCATTCTTTATTAAACCAACCATACTTTATTAAACCAACCATTCTTTATTAAACCAACCATTCTTTATTAAACCAACCATTCTTTATTATATCAACCATTCTTTATTCAACCAACCATACTTTATTAAACCAAACATCCTTTATTAAACCAACCATTCTTTATTAAACCAACCATCCTTAATTAAACCAACCATTCTTTATTATATCAAGCCTTCTTTATTCAACCAACCATACTTTATTAAACCAAACATCCTTTATTAAACCAACCATTCTTTGTTAAACCAACCATCCTTAATTAAACCAACCATTCTTTATTAAACCAACCATGCTTTATTAAACCAACCATTCTTTATTAAACCAACCATCCTTTATTAAACCAACCATTCTTTATTATATCAACCATTCTTTATTAAACCAACCATACTTTATTAAACCAACCATTCTTTATTAAACCAACCATTCTTTATTAAATCAACCATCCTTTATTAAATCAACCATCCTTTATTAAACCAACCATTATTTATTAAACCAACCATTCTTTATTAAACCAACCATTCTTTATTAAACCAACCATTCTTTATTATATCAACCATTCTTTATTAAACCAACCATACTTTATTAAACCAACCATTCTTTATTAAACCAACCATTCTTTATTAAACCAACCATTCTTTATTAAACCAACCATTCTTTATTAAACAAACCATCCTTTATTAAATCAAATCAAATCACATTTATTTATATAGCCCTTCGTACATCAGCTGATATATCAAAGTGCTGTACAGAAACCCAGCCTAAAACCCCAAACAGCAAACAATGCAGGTGTAAAAGCACGGTGGCTAGGAAAAACTCCCTAGAAAGGCCAAAACCTAGGAAGAAACCTAGAGAGGAACCAGGCTATGTGGGGTGGCCAGTCCTCTTCTGGCTGTGCCGGGTAGAGATTATAACAGAACATGGCCAAGATGTTGGCGGTGTGTTTACGGACATATTCAATCAATCCCTATACCAGTCTGCTGTTCCCACATGCTTCAAGAGGGCCACCATTGTTCCTGTTCCCAAGAAAGCTAAGGTAACTGAGCTAAACGACTACCGCCCCGTAGCACTCACTTCCGTCATCATGAAGTGCTTTGAGAGACTAGTCAAGGACCATATCACCTCCACCCTACCTGACACCCTAGACCCACTCCAATTTGCTTACCGCCCAAATAGGTCCACAGACGATGCAATCTCAACCACACTGCACACTGCCCTAACCCACCTGGACAAGAGGAATACCTATGTGAGAATGCTGTTCATCGACTACAGCTTGGCATTCAACACCATAGTACCCTCCAAGCTCGTCATCAAGCTCGAGACCCTGGGTCTCGACCCCGCCCTGTGCAACTGGGTACTGGACTTCCTGACGGGCCGCCCCCAGGTGGTGAGGGTAGGCAACAACATCTCCTCCCCGCTGATCCTCAACACGGGGGCCCCACAAGGGTGCGTTCTGAGCCCTCTCCTGTACTCCCTGTTCACCCACGACTGCGTGGCCACGCACGCCTCCAACTCAATCATCAAGTTTGCGGACGACACAACAGTGGTAGGCTTGATTACCAACAACGACGAGACGGCCTACAGGGAGGAGGTGAGGGCCCTCGGAGTGTGGTGTCAGGAAAATAACCTCACACTCAACGTCAACAAAACTAAGGAGATGATTGTGGACTTCAGGAAACAGCAGAGGGAACACCCCCCTATCCACATCGATGGAACAGTAGTGGAGAGGGTAGCAAGTTTTAAGTTCCTCGGCATACACATCGTATGTTTCCTGAAGTCCACAATCATCTCCTTAGTTTTGTTGACGTTGAGTGTGAGGAATACCTATGTGAGAATGCTTTATTAAACCAACCATTATTTATTAAACCAACCATTATTTATTAAACCAACCATACTTTATTAAACCAACCATTATTTATTAAACCAACCATTCTTTATTAAACCAACCATACTTTATTAAACCAACCATCCTTCATTACAGTTTTTCTCAGTCGCTTTGGTGCGTTTCTTAGATCAAAAGTGCAATTCTTGATACTACTTGTACAAATTCATCTAGTCACTTGTGCACATAATTAAAGCAATTTCTTATTCCTTTGAACAAATTGCAATTGATAATGTACAAGTGTCAGCTTTTTCCATATTATCAATTGCTCATGTCATGTTGATCAAAATATAGTAGATGGTTCTCTGTTGAATTGTCTTACCCCTCAAAACATCTAGGCATTAGTTCCTTGCATTAGTCATTACATGCAAAATTGTTGAACTATTTGTCATAAACTGTCAAGCATAGTTTTACACATTTCTATTAGACCTTTTGTACAAAAACGTGAATTGATGAATCGTGCAAGTGAAATTGACCCTCACTCATGAAGGAACCTAAAGTGTTAGTTCAACCAACAATCAACCAGTCTAAATTGCTCAAAGGTGCATCTCATGAAGAATCAATTGGCAAGCATATATAGACAGACCACAACACAGAGTCGCAATTTTCCAATAATGGATGGACCAGGAAACGAACAGGATCAAAGGCCAAGAGGAGGAAGAAGAGGAGCAAGGATGCGTGGTGGAAGGCAAAACAGAGGAAGAGGCAGAAGAGGACATAGGCGCATATCTGATGACATAAGGGCCACTATTGTAGACCATGTTGTCAATCATGGCCTTACAATGGCTGAGGCGGGTCGAAGGGTGCAGCCGAATATTGGGAGATCAACCGTGTCCTCAATAGTTCAAACGTTTTGAAGAGAGAACAGGTATGTCCACCAATGTACAGTGCACTGTTACTGTATATAAGCAGTATACTGTATACTTCCTACAATGCTTCATATTACAGTAGTCCACTTGTATTTCACAGCATACAGAAATATACTCTATACAGATACATACTGCACCTTACATGCACCCACCTGTATGTTTTACAGTAAAATGTGTGTTCGCATAGTTTTTGTCTATGTGAAAGTGTGCGATGCATCACTGCATTTTTCCCCACATAGGACTGCAAGATTACCTCAAACCGGTGGCAGAGGACGCCTTTTCACACCTCAACAGGAGGAGGCTATTTGCACCATGGTCCGAGCAAACAAATGCCATGAGACTCAGGGAAATACAAAGGACCATTATAGAAGACAACGATGTCTTTGAAAACATCCATACGGTTAGCATCTCAACCATCGACAGGGTGCTGCATAGAAACCAGATGAGTATGAAACAGCTGTACCGTGTACCATTCCAAAGGAATGAGGACAGAGTTAAGGAGCTACGGTACCAGTATGTACAGGTAAAACATATATCTATGTTACTACTTTACAGCAACATTTTATAGTGATACATAATACAATTAGCATAAACTGCACACATTTCCATTGCTGTGGAAGGAACATGCAATATATGTACATTTTATGTCACTCTTCCTTACCAAAACAAATTCAACTGTGTGTTCTGGGATATAGCGTATAATGGAGTTGGAATCAAGTGAACCCTCTCACAACTTTGTATATGTGGATGAGGCTGGCTTCAACCTGACCAAATGCAGAAGGCGGGGTCGGAATATCATCGTTCACAGAGCTACTGTGGATTTGCCAGGCCAATGGGGAGGAAATATCACCATGTGTGCTGCTATTTCGGAGCATGGTGTCCTAACCCATATCCCCCTTATAGGGCCATACAACACCCAGCATCTACTCAACTTTTTAGAGACTCTCTTACAGGGCTCTCATCCCTGATGATGAGAGGGGTCTGTTTAGAGAGGATTTTCCAAAGTATGTGGTCATTTGTGATAATGTGAGTTTCCATCGATCAAACATCATAAGGCAATGGTTTGTGACCCACCCGAGGATGCTCGTAGAATTCCTCCCACCTTATTCACCATTCCTTAATCCAATTGAGTAGTTATTTTCAACATGGAGGTGGAAGGGGTACGATCGTCAGCCACACACACAGATGACCCTGCTGGCTGCAATGGATGCAGCATGTGAGGACATCACAGTAGACGCCTGCAGAGGATGGATAAGGCATTCCAAAAGATTCTTTCCACGTTGCATTGGAAGGGAAAATATCCGGTGTGATGTGGATGAGAATATGTAAACCGACAGACAGGAACGTCTGGATGTGTAGAGACAGCACAACAGTGCTGCGGGCAAAGTTGTGCCTTAGGGGTGGTTTCCTGTGTTTCTTTCTAATTTCGTTTTTTTTCCTTTGTGCCCCTTGGGTTGTCCAGTCTCTTTCAATCAATAACCCACATACAGTAATGTGTAAATAGTACTGTTGAAATTGATATATGACATAGAACTGCAGCCTTGTGCATTTTCAATACAGTAACTGTCATCCAAACTGTAGCCTAAGTTTACATCAGGTAATACTGTCAAAGTACACAGTTACATTGACAACATGCCTAAACATTTTGACGACCTTGTTCGTGAACAATGACTCAATGACTTATCATTCTGATGACACTGACATGATCATTGGCATGAATATTTACTTTTGAGAGATGTACGAAGGATTTTTAGTGACTGACTAGCTTTAGAAACATATCTATTGTATATTGCAGTTTGTACAAATTGTTCTGAGAAATGCACTTGTTATTTTGCACGTGTTAGGGATGATGTGAAAAATGCACCAAAGCGACTGAGAAACTGTAAACCAACCAGTCTTTATTAAACCAACCATTCTTTATTACACCAACCATTCTTTATTAAACCAACCACACTTTATTAAACCAACCATTCTTTATTAAACCAACCATCCTTTATTCAACCAACCATTCTTTATTAAACCAACCATTCTTTATTAAACCAACCATTCTTTATTACACCAACCATTCTTTATTAAACCAACCATCCTTTATTAAACCAACCATTCTTTATTAAACCAACCATCCTTTATTAAACCAACCATTCTTTATTAAACCAACCATTCTTTATTAAACTAACCATTCTTCCTCTGCAGTATTTGTGTACTGATTGGTACACTACATGAGCAAAAGTATGTGGACACCTGCTTGTCGAACATCTCATTCCAAAATCATGGGCATTAATATGGAGTTGGTCTCCGTTTCCACTAGAAGTCTTTCTACTAGATGTTGGAACATTGCTGCTATAACAGCCTCCACTCTTCTGGGAAGGCTTTCCGCTAGATGCTGGAACATTGATGCGTGGACTTGCTTCCATTCAGCCACAAGCACATTAGTGAGGTTGGGCACGGATGTTGGGTGATTAGGCCTGGCTCGAAGTCAACGTTCCAATTCATCCCAAACCCTGACCTCAACGATGGGGTTGAGGTCAGGGTTCCGTGCAGGCCAAGTTCTTCCACACCGATCTCGACAAACCATTTCTATATGGACCTCCCTTTGTGCACGGGGGCATTGTCATGCTGAAACAGAAAATAGCTTTCCCAAAATTGTTGCCACAAAGTTGGAAGCACAGAATCATCTAGAATGTCATTGTATGCTGTAGCATTAAGCTTTCCCTTCACTGGAACTAAGGGGTCTAGCCAGAACCATGAAAAACAGCCCCAGATCATTATTCCTTCTCCACCAAACTTTACAGTTGGCACTATGTATTTGGGCAGGTAGCCTTCTCCTGGCATCCACCAAACCAAGGTTCGTCCGTCGGACTGCCAGATGGTGAAGCGTGATTCATCACACCAGAGAACGCATTTCCACTGCTTTAAGAGTCCAACTGTGGCGAGCTTCACATCACTCCAGCCGGCACTAGGCAATGCGCATGGTGATCTTAGGCTTTGTGCGGCTGCTCGGCCATGGAAACCCATTTCATGAAGCTCCTGAAGAACAGTTATTGTGCTGACGTTGCTTCCAGAGGCAGTTTGGAACTCGGTAGTGGGTGTTGCAACTGAGGACAGATGATTTTTTTAGGTGTTTCAGCACTCGGCGGTCCCGTTCTGTGAGCTTGTGTGGCCTACCACTTCGCAGCTGAGCCGTTGTTGCTCCTAGACGTTTCCACTTCACAATAACAGCATTTACAGTAGACCGGGGCAGCTCTAGCAGGGCAGAAACTTGACGAACTGATTTGTTGGAAAGGTGGCCTCCTATGACGGTGCCACTTTGAAAATCACTGAGCTCTTCAGTAAGGCCATCCCACTGCCAATGTTTGTCTATGGAGAATGCATGGCTGTCAGCAACGGATGTGGCTGAAATAGCTGAATCTATTAATTTGAAGGGGTGTCCACATATTTTTGTACATGTAGTGTATTTGCATGAGATGTCTGAGAAACTGTGCTTTTGTCTTGCTTTCCAACAACATGTAAAGACTGCATCACCCTATACTATACACACAAACAACATACCATTTCGTAAGCGTGTATGTTACATCGTCACACTCACATTATCTAAAAGCACTCAGTCGAGTTGTTTTCCTTTCTGGTGAAATGAAAAAGAGGGAAATTATTTTTTGGAGAAGATTAGGAAAGGGGAAGTGAGAGCTGACAGTAAATTACGCTGAGAAAAAAAGACAGGATGACTTTGCGATCATTAGAGACCGACACATTAGCCTGGGTTGACTCTTGTGTCTGGTGATGATATTTAGAAAGCCCTGCTGCAGTTATCTGATGTAACACCAGCCATTTTGTTTCAAAATACTCGTCACACATGGGCTATCACAGAGGTCATGTGGGAACACTGCTGTTTATATAGCCTATTAGACCTGCAACACTGTCTTAGTAACAGAGCCACTTATCCAGAAATGATTTGAGGGCTTTACTCTGGTCACAACCTGTCCAGGGGTTAACATCAGGCCGAAATATATTTACAATTTAATAGAGCTGGGGAAAAAACATGCCCGTTGTGCTTCTAGGCCGAACTGACATCCAACATTCTGTTATGTACTATCTGAGACATCTCCAGCTGAGTGGAGGTTGCCGTGGGTGACTCCAAACCGCCCTGGGGGAGGGGCTTGCGGTTGAGTGTGGCAGTCAATCTTTTCCGGAACACCCTGCACAGGAACACATAGATCAGCGGGTCCAGACACACGTTAGTGGCAGACAGCCAGAGAGTGGTCTCCTTGGCAACGTAGAGTGCGTTTTGCGCCCGACAGTGGTTGTCTATGTTTCGGGTCTGGGTGAGAGTGTAGGGCACCCTGGCGAAATGAAAAGGGGCGAAACAAACGAAAAACACCCCCACCACCACAAAGACTTTGGCCTTGGTCCTGCGGCTGGCCGCTTTGGAGCCACTACGCGAGGCTTTGTAAGACTCGTAGACTTTACGACTGATGAAAGTATAACACAGCAGCATCAGAGCCAGCGTTCCCCAAAACACCACCTGGGAAGAGGAGGAGAAAACCCCGTAAGGCATCAAACGTCATCATCAGAAAAGCTAAAGGAACATTTTTAATCACAAATAGGTGCTAAGTCCAGGCACTCGTGTGCTTTTGAAAGTTAAAAAGCTTTTAACTAGTTGCTCCTACCCTCTACTTTTTTGAACATTTTGTTAAAAATCGCGCAACATTTCAGCGCCCTGCTACTCATGCCAGGAATATAGTACGTTCATATGGTTAGAATGTGTGTATAGGAAACCCTCGGACGTTTTTAAAACTGGTTAAATCACGACTGTGGCTATTACATAACGTGCGTTACATCGGAAAGCGCAGGAAAACCTGATCACAGAAAATGGAAATAAATATCATTGCGCCACTTCCAGCAATTGTTAACAGTGAGCCGAATTAGATAAGACCGAGCATTCAACTCCCACAGCATCCCCATGCAGTCGAGTATCTTGTGAATTTAATCCTCTTTGATTCTTGGTTGAACCGAAAGAGGGGCACGACGTACCTCCGGTCTCCGCCCAGATCATTCCGGAAGAGCTCTCTCCTGAATTTTTTTCCAAGACGACAGCTAATGATATGTACATCGCCTACGGATGATTTTTATCGCTTATTAACGTTTACTAATACCTAAAGTAGCATTACAAACGTATTTCGAAGTGTTTTGTGAAAGTTTATCGTCTACTTTTTGAATTTAAAAATGACGTTACGTTGTGAAATCGCTGTTTTTTTGTTTATCACACAGTCTACATATAACGATATCTTGGCTTTATATGGCCCGATTTAATCGAAATAAAGACCCAATAGTGTTTATGGGACATCTAGGAGTGCCAACAAAGAAGATGGTGAAAGGTAATGACTGTTTTCTATTTTATTGTGCGGTTTGTGTAACGCCGAAATGCTAATTATTTTGTTTACGTCCCCTGCTGTGCTTTTCTGTTGTAGTGTATTGGTGCATGCTATCAGATAATAGCTTCTCATGCTGTCGCCGAAAAGCATTTTAAAAATCTGACTTGTTGCCTGGATTCACAACGAGTGTAGCTTTAATTTGATACCCTGCATGTGTATTTTAATGAACTTTTGAGTTTTAACTAATACTATTAGCATTTAGCGTAGCGCATTTGCATTTCCAGAGCTCTAGTTGGGACGCAAGCGTCCCAGGTAGAGGTAAGAGGTTAATGTGTTTGGCTAAGTCATTATTAAAGTACATTATTATCGCTTACCGGCCAACGCCTTCATCAGGGTGTCAACATGTAATCAGTATAAATGCAATAATTTCAATGATTTTACTGATATCATGTAAGGAAATCAGTCAATTGAAATAAGTAAATCTTCCCTAATCTATGGATTTCACATGACTGGGCAGGGGCACAGCCTGGGAGGGCATAGGCCCACCCACTTGGGAGCCAGGCCGACCTATTGAGAAGCCATGCCCAGCCAACCAGAATTAGTTTTTCCCCACAAAAGGGCTTTATTACAGACATAAATACTCCTCAGTTTCTTCAGCTGTCCGGGTGGCTGGTCTCAGATAATCCCGTAGGTGAAGAAGCCCGATGTGGAGGTCCTGGGCTGAGCTTTAGCCTGAGAATTGAATGTCCATTTCTCTACCATAAGCCGCCTCCACCATCCAACTGGCCTCACAACCCCAGACCAGATGTAACCATGCCAGCCCAAGACTTCCACATCCGGCTTCTTCACCTGCGGGATCGTCTGAGACAAGCCCCAAGCTGATGAAACTGTGGGTTTGTACAACCGAAGAATTTCTGCACAAACTGTAAGATAACGGTCTCAGGGAAGCTCATCTGCATTCTCGTCGTCCTCACCAGGGTCTTGACTTGACTGCAGTTTAGGGTAGTAACTGACTTCAGTGGGAAAATGCTCCCCTTTGATGTCCACTGACACACTGGAGAAGTGTGCTCTTCATGGAGGAATCCCGGTTTCAACTGTACCGGGCAGATGGCAGACAGCGTGTATGGCGTTGTGTGGGCGAGCGGTTTGCTGATGTCAACGTTGTGAAGAGAGTGCCTAATGGTGGCAGTGGGGTTATGGTATGGGCAGGTGTAAGCTACGGACAATGAACACAAATGCAATTTATTGATGGCAATTTGAATGCACAGAAATACTGTGACGAGATCCTGAGGCCCATTGTTGTGCCACTCATCCGCCGCCTTCACCTCATGTTTCAGCATGATAATGCAAGGCCCCATGTGCCAAGGATCTGTACACAATTCCTGGAAGCTGAAAATGTATGTTCTTCCATGGCCTGCATACTCACCAGACATCTCACCATTGAGCATGTTTGGGAAGCTCTGGATCTACATGTACAACAGCGTGTTCCAATTCCCTGCAATATCCAGCAACTTCGCACAGCCTTTGCAGAAGAGTGGAACAACATTCCACAGGCCACAATCAACAAACAGCCTGATCAACTCTATGCGAAGGACATGTGTCACACTGCATGAGGCAAGTGGTGGACACATCAGATACTGATGCCACTACTGTATTTTATTAAGGTATCTGTGACCAACTGATGCATATCTGTATTCCCAGTCATGTGAAATCCATAGATTAGAGCCTAATGAATTTATACAAATTGACTGATTTCTTATATGAACTGGAACTCAGTACAATCTTAGAAATGGTTGCATGTTGTGTAGAAGAATATTGCCCATACTTGGCAGAAGTAGTTGAAGCCCTCGTGCCACAGCATGCCGGCCTGACCCTTTAGAGAGGTACACTTCAGCCGGCCACCAGAGAACAGCGGTGTACGGTCACTCAGAATGGCATTGGGCAGAGCCAGAGACACCATCACAGCCCAGACGGCCGCACTCAAGGCCTGTCCCACCCCGACCCTCTGGAGGGCGCACTTCCCAAAGGGCCTGACTATCTTGAGGTAGCGGTCCAGGCTGATGAGCCCCAGCAGCAGGATGCTGATGTACATGGTGGTGTAGAAGAGGACGGCGGAGTAGCGACAGTAGAACGCACGCAGACGCCAGGAGCCCACGTCGGCGTCTGCGAGGACCTTCAACGGGATGGACAGAGTCATCAGCAGGTCCGCCACCACCTGTTGACGGACATCACGTCAGTCGTCAGTCATATTGTTAAACTGTTCTTGACAGTCGGACAACTAAATTGGTTTATCACAGAAAATAAATCCTGGTTCCCTTACTACGTTCTTCAGGTAGACCACGAAGGTGGTGGTGCTACGGATGTTGAAGAAGATCCATGCAGCCAGGCAGTTGAGTACCAGCGCAAACAGGAAGAGGGCGCTGTAGAGACAGGGGAAGACCACCGCCGTCACACTGGTGTCACGCACACACTTCAGAGACTGGTTTGATTGGCTGCCGTTCATCCTCACGCCCAGAAGTACTTTAGAGAGAGAGAGAGAGAGAGAGAGAGAGAGAGAGAGAGAGAGAGAGTGTAATATACAGCACAATTAGAATGCACTTTTTCATAAGAGAGCGGTTCAATTTATGCCGATGATAGACAGTACATTTACTGTGTCAGTCGTTTCTTACAATCTCCACCTGTCTGTCTGTCCGTCTGTCCGTCCGTCCGTCCGTCCGTCCGTCTGTCTGTCTCTGTATCCGCTTGGCCTTCCGCTTTACATAAGGAGTCTAAACAGCTTAGAATCACATTCAGTGCAGTAACAGGTGCTATGGCAACCGAGGCACATTTTCAAAGTCAGATCCATTCAGGGGTCTATAGGCTGTATCCCTTTAAAAATATGTTTCTACAACTTGATGAGAGATTTGAGCCAAATTCCTGAAAATACACTTGATGTCCCTACATGAATCTGCATTCATTCAGTCTGATTTGGACAGCTCAAGAAGAATGTGCTGTGAAGTAGGCCATTAAACGAAAAACTAAATTGAAATGCTTGAATGTATACTCTTCCCTGTGACATAAAAAAATATTCAATTGTTATGCAGAATTGTTATACACTGTCAAACATAATTATAAATTACATTAAATGCATAAATGAAAATGTCCTTACCCTCCCTTGATTGAAGTTTTAATGTTGAAGATGTGAAATTCACAGGGAACATTCAATATGAAGAGAAAAACTCAGCAGTCTTCACTCAATATGAAGACAAAAACTCAGCAGTCTTCACTCAATATGAAGACAAAAACTCAGCAGTCTTCACTCAATATGAAGAGAAAAACTCAGCAGTCTTCACTCAATATGAAGACAAAAACTCAGCAGTCTTCACTCAATATGAAGAGAAAAACTCAGCAGTCTTCACTCAATATGGACAAGTGAAATATCCAATTCAGCTGTTTTTTTTCCTTACAATCTTTCCAAGACTTAACAATTCCTCTTTATTTTCAACGGTCACATTGGGTTTCACACCGACCAACAAAACGGTCCATTTCAGCGTACTGTATGCACGTGTAATGGTATTTTCTGTAGGAGGTCTCTGGGTCTCTACATAGAGCTCGTGTGTGGCTGTCTCGTCACAATCCCAATGACTTTGCCAATGAGTGACTTTGCCTGTGTGAATGAGCCTGTACCTCCTCTCTTCCTGTTTAATTGTCCACTGAGAGGTTAGTACGGCATGGTGCCAGTCTCCCAGTGCCAGTGTGCGTCAGTTTCACTAGTTGGTGAACGAGCGGCGAACGCAGCAGGCAGGACACACTTCCTGACTGTGATCTTAAAGAGGCCCCCCAGGGCCACACCCCATCCACTCTCCCTGGCCTAGTCCTCCCACCCATTTCTCTTTCCTAAGTTCAAAGCCCTGTCTTAATGATGCCAAACCAGAGCAAAGCGGCAGTGTAGTGGCGAGCGTGCAGAAATCATTCATCTCTGCTGATTGCTTACTGTCTTCAACTGTGTATCTGTGGGGCCATCTTATCTCCTGACAGGTTTTGATTGAATAGGGCCCAGAGTCTTCAGCACCCTGTCTACTACGCTGCATTGTAGTGTGCATGGTAGTAGAGTTAGGGATAGCAGGAGCCTAGTGATTAGAGCGTTGGAACTTGTAAACGAAAAGTTTGCAAGATCGAATCCCCGAGCTGACAAGGTAAAAAGCTGTCGTTCTGCCCCTGAACAGGCAGTTAACCCACTGTTCCTAGACCAGTTAACCCACTGTTCCTAGACCAGTTAACCCACTGTTCCTAGACCAGTTAACCCACTGTTCCTAGACCAGTTAACCCACTGTTCCTAGACCAGTTAACCCACTGTTCCTAGGCCGTCATTGAAAATAAGAATGTGTTCTTAACTCACTTAAAAATAAAAATGTATAATAATAAAAGTGTGCATGGTAGTGGTGTGCATGGTAGTGGTGTGCATGGTAGTGGTGTGCATGGTAGTGGTGTGCATGGTAGTGTGCATGGTAGTGGTGTGCATGGTAGTGTGCATGGTAGTGTGCATGGTAGTGGTGTGCATGGTAGTGGTGTGCATGGTAGTGTGCATGGTAGTGTGCATGGTAGTGGTGTGCATGGTAGTGGTGTGCATGGTAGTGTGCATGGTAGTTTGCATGGTAGTGTGCATGGTAGTGTGCATGGTAGTCATGTGCATGGTAGTGGTAGTGGTGTGCATGGTAGTGTGCATGGTAGGGGTGTGCATGGTAGTGGTGTGCATGGTAGTGTGCATGGTAGTGTGCATGGTGGTATTGTGCATGGTATTGTGCATGGTAGTGGTGTGCATGGTAGTGTGCATGGTAGTGTGCATGGTGGTATTGTGCATGGTATTGTGCATGGTAGTGTGCATGGTAGTCATGTGCATGGTAGTGTGCATGGTAGTGGTGTGCATGGTAGTGGTGTGCATGGTAGTGTGCATGGTGGTGTGCATGGTAGTGTGCATGGTAGTGTGCATGGGGTGTGCATGGTGGTATTGTGCATGGTATTGTGCATGGTAGTGTGCATGGTAGTGGTAGTGGTGTGCATGGTAGTGTGCATGGTAGGGGTGTGCATGGTAGTGGTGTGCATGGTAGTGGTGTGCATGGTAGTGTGCATGGTAGTGTGCATGGTGGTATTGTGCATGGTATTGTGCATGGTAGTGGTGTGCATGGTAGTGTGCATGGTAGTGTGCATGGTGGTATTGTGCATGGTAGTGTGCATGGTAGTCGTGTGCATGGTAGTGTGCATGGTAGTGGTGTGCATGGTAGTGGTGTGCATGGTAGTGTGCATGGTAGTGTGCATGGTAGTGTGCATGGTGGTGTGCATGGTAGTGTGCATGGTAGTGTGCATGGTGGTATTGTGCATGGTAGTGTGCATGGTGGTTTTGTGCATGGTAGTGTGCATGGTAGTGGTGTGCATGGTAGTGGTGTGCATGGTAGTGTGCATGGTAGTGTGCATGGTGGTATTGTGCATGGTAGTGTGCATGGTAGTGTGCATGGTGGTATTGTGCATGGTAGTGTGCATGGTAGTCGTGTGCATGGTAGTGTGCATGGTAGTGTGCATGGTGGTGTGCATGGTGGTATTGTGCATGGTAGTGTGCATGGTAGTCGTGTGCGTGGTAGTGGTGTGTATGGTAGTGTGCATGGTAGTAGTGTGCATGGTGGTATTGTGCATGGTAGTGTGCATGGTAGTGGTGTGCATGGTAGTGTGCATGGTAGTGTGCATGGTAGTGTGCATGGTAGTCGTGTGCATGGTAGTCGTGTGCATGGTAGTGTGCATGGTAGTGGTGTGCATGGTAGTGTGCAGGGTAGTGTGCAGGGTAGTGTGCATGGTAGTGTGCATGGTAGTGTGCATGGTGGTATTGTGCATGGTATTGTGCATGGTAGTGTGCATGGTAGTCGTGTGCATGGTAGTGTGCAGGGTAGTGTGCATGGTAGTGGTGTGCATGGTGGTATTGTGCATGGTAGTGTGCATGGTAGTGGTGTGCATGGTAGTGTGCAGGGTAGTGTGCAGGGTAGTGTGCATGGTAGTGTGCATGGTAGTGTGCATGGTGGTATTGTGCATGGTATTGTGCATGGTAGTGTGCATGGTAGTCGTGTGCATGGTAGTGTGCAGGGTAGTGTGCATGGTAGTGGTGTGCATGGTGGTATTGTGCATGGTAGTGTGCATGGTAGTGGTGTGCATGGTAGTGTGCAGGGTAGTGTGCATGGTAGTGTGCATGGTAGTGGTGTGCATGGTGATGATGTGCATGGTAGTGATGTGCATGGTAGTGTGCATGGTAGTGTGCATTGTAGTGGTTTGCATGGTGGTGATGTGCATGGTAGTGTGCATGGCAGTGTGCATGGTAGTGGTGTGCATGGTGGTGATGTGCATGGTAGTGTGCATGGTAGTGGTGTGCATGGTGGTGATGTGCATGGTAGTGTGCATGGTAGTGGTGTGCATGGCGGTGATGTGCATGGTAGTGTGCATGGTAGTGGTGTGCATGGCGGTGATGTGCATGGTAGTGTGCATGGTAGTGGTGTGCATGGCGGTGATGTGCATGGTAGTGTGCATGGTAGTGGTGTGCATGGTAGTGTGCGTTGTAGTGTGCATGGCAGCATGCACGCAATGCAGAGTCGGAGTTAGCATGCAACAGGCAAGATATCTCAATGCCCTTGTTGTCCTCTATTATAATTTGTTTGTTGTTTGTGTGTTATAGTGCTTCTGTGTTTCTTTGACTTGGAGGGTTTGTTCTGTTGTGTAATCTCTAAAACCCACCATAATTCTGTGTAACATGCAACTGAAACATGAGGCTGAGAGTTTAAGGGCTGATATCTTTAGTGGAAAAAGTACCCAATTGTCATACTTTAGTAAAAGTAAAGATACCTTAATAGAAAATTACTCAAGAATGCGTGAAAGTCACCCAGTAAAATATTACTTGAGTAAAAGTCTAAAAGTATTTGGTTTTAAATAGACTTAAGTATCAAAACTAAAAGTATAAATCATTTCAAATTCCTTATATTAAGCAAACCAGACGGCACAAGTTTTTATGTTTTTTAAATTCACGAATAGCCACTGGTAAACTCAGACATCACTCAGACATAATTTACAAACAAAGTATTTGTGTTTAAGTGAATACGCCAGATCAGAGGCAGTAGGGATGACCAGGGATGTTCTCTTGATAATTCCGTGAACTGGACCATTTTCCTGTCTTGCTAAGCATTCAAAATGTAACTTTTGGTTGTCAGGGAAAATGTAAGGAGTAAAAAGTACATTATTTTCTTTTGGAGTAAAAGTTGTAAAATATATAAATAGTAAAGTAAAGTGCCCCAAAACTACTTAACTAGTACTTTAAAGTTTATTTTTATTTTTACTTAAGGACTTTATACCACTGCTATGAGAAATGGGCATGCTGAAGCTTGACTTTTTTCCACCACTGTCACTTTATTTTGCTACACAGTTTAGTTATCAAATATCTGACTTCCTGTGTAATAGGTTTTTTATTTTAATTTTATTTTAAAGAAGGCCAGAATGTGTAATGGAACCAGCAGTGAGTGACACACTTCTTTCCTTCGAAATATCCAACAACTGTTACAAAACATGCAAAACCATAATGAGAATAGTTTCTCTACCACTGAGGAACCTGTATGAAATTAAAGTCCAACTGACAAACTTCTATTATGGTATTTCATTGAAGTTTAAAGGTTATTTACAGAAGTGCTTGAAAAGGTCAGTTGTGTGTGATGTATATGAAATACCATTTACTATCACTACTATTATCATTGTTTTAATGGACTCATTTTTAGGTTAGTCACGCCCTGATCTGTTTCACCTGTCTTTGTGATTGTCTCCTCCCACCTCCAGGTGTCTCCTGTTTTCCCCATTAGACCCCGGTGTATTTATCCCTGTGTTTCCTGTCTCTCTGTGCCAGTTTGTCTTGTTCTCCTAGCTCCTATTTTTTTTCCCAAGTCTCTGTTTTTTCCGAACCCTCCTGGTTTTGACCCTTGCCTGCCCTAACACCGTCTCTACCTGCCTGTCCCGACCTCGAGCCTGCCTATCCCCTTGTACTGTTTGGACTAGGACCTGTTCACTGACCACTATGCCTGTCCCGACCTCGAGCCTGCCTATCCCCTGGTACTGTTTGGACTCTGACCTGGTTTATGAACTCTCGCCTGTCCCCGACCTGCCTTTTGCCTCCTCCCTTGTGTTTAAATATCGGAGCTCAACCATCTGCCTCCTGTGTCTGCATTTGAGTCTCGCCTGGTGCCCTTATAATAATCACCCACTCAAAAACACAGCCAAAAGTTCGTTGAATTTTCAATGTGTTAATACTATGCTTTCAACTATCTAAAAGCACAACAAAGTTCAAATGGGAATACAATGTCAGATATTTTACATCAACTCAATGTGTTATCACTGTGCTTCATCTAATAACCTGGATTGCAGTTGAGAATGAGATTACATCAAAGTACATGGTGTGATGTGATCAACGCTGTTCAATATTCTACACAGATTATTACAGCGATTGTGAAGATCTTCACAGACCTGCGACCTTTGCACACTATCTTGAAACATGCATTACCCCGAGGGTAATGACTCCGGAAGCTAATTGGAGTCAGGAGTCAGCTAACCTGGAGTCCAATCAATGAGACGAGATTGGATATGTTGGTTAGAGCTGCCCTGCCCTATAAAAAACACTCTCAAAATTTGAGTTCGCTATTCACAAGAAGCATTGCCTGATGTGAACCATGCCTCAAACAAAAGAGATCTCAGAAGACCTAAATGTTGACTTGCATAAAGCTGGAAAGGGTTACAAAAGTATCTCTAAAAGCCTTGATGTGCATTAGTCCACGGTAAGACAAATTGTCTATCAATGGAGACAGTTCAGCACTGTTGCTACTCTCCCTAGGAGTGGCCGTCCTGCAAAGATGACTGCCAGAGCACAGCACAGAATACTCAATGAGGTTAAGAAGAGTGTCAGCTAAAGACTTACCGAACATGCTAACATCTCTGTTGACGAGCCTACGATACGTGAAACACTAAACAAGAATGATATTCATGGGAGGACACTACGGAAGAAGCCACTGCTGTCCAAAAGTGCTGTTAGCAAAACAATTGAACTACAATTGAGTTGTTTGGAAGGAACACACAACACTATGTGTGGAGAAAAAAAGGCACAGCACACCAACATCAAAACCTCTTCCCAACTGTAAAGTATGGTGGAGGGAGCATTGTGGTTTGGGGCTGCTTTGCTGCCTCAAGTCCTGGACAGCTTGCTATCATCGACGGGGAAATGAATTCCCAAGTCTATAAATACATTTTTCAGGAGAATGTAAGGCTATCTGTCCGCCAATTGAAGCTCAACAGAAGTTGGGTGATGCAACAGGACAACGACCAAAAACAGAAGTAAAGCAGCAGTAGTATTTGGAGATGGCATGGTGTGCCATGCCGAATTTCTTCAGCCGCCTCAGGAAGTAGAGATGCTGTTACTCCCTCTTTACAAGAGTGGTGTTGTTAGTCCATGACAGGTCCTCGGTGATGTGGACGCTGAGGAACTTAAAACTTGAGACTCTCTACTGTAGTCCCGTTGATGTGGATCAGGGCATGTTCCTTCCTCTGCTTCCTGAAGTCATCAATCAACTACTTTGTTTTGCTGACGTTGAGGGTAAGGTTGTTGTCATGACACCACAATGCCAGTTCACTTACCCCCTCCCTATAGGCTGACTTGTCATCGTCGGTTATCAGGCCTACAACTGTAGTGTCGTCAGCAAACTGGTGGAGTTGGTGTCGTGCAAAGCAACACAGTCATGGGTGAACAGGGAGTACAGCAGAGGACAGAGGACAGACCCCTGGGGGGCCCCTACGGGAGTACAGCAGAGGGCTGAGGACACACCCCTGGGGGACCCCGTGTTAAGAGTCAGTCGTGGGTCAACAGGGAGTACAGCAGAGGACAGAGGACACACCCCTCGGGGGCCCCTGTGGTAAGAGTCAGTGGGGAGGAGGTGTTTTTGCCAATCCTCACAGCCTGTGGTGGTCTGCCCGTCAGGAAGTCCAGGATCCAGTTGCAGAGGGTGGTGTCCAGACCCATGGCTCTGAGCTTGGTGTCGAGCTTGGAGGGAACAATTGTGTTGAATGCTGAACAGTAGTCAATGAACAGCCTTCTCACATAGGTGTTCCTCTTGTCCAGAGGTTTTACGGCTGTGTGAATAGCGATGGAAATGACGTTTTCCATGGATCTTTTAGACAGTAGAAAAATTGTGTGCCAAGTATGCTGGCCTTGATGTGAGCCATGACCAGCCTCTCTAAGCACTTCACGACCGCCCTGCGCCAGCAGCATACCACCCTGCATCCCACTGCTGGCTTGCTTAAGAAGCTAACTAGGTTTGGTCCTGGTTGGTCCCTAGATGGGAGACCAGATGCTGTTGAAAGTGGTGTTGGAGGACCAGCAACCATTCCTCTGGTCCCTCAAATAAATATCCCAATGCCCCAGGGCAATGATTGAGGACGTTGCCCTGTGTAGGGTGCCATCTTTCAGATGGGATGTTTAACAGGTGTCCTGCCACTCTGTGGTCACTAAAGATCCCATGGCACTTATTGTAAGAGTAGGGGTGTTAACCCCGGTATCCTGGCTAAATTCCGAATCTGGCCCTCATATTGTCATGGTCAACTAATCATCCCCAGTTTACAATTGGCTCATTCACCCGCCCTCCTCTCCCCTGTAACTCTTCCCCAGGTCATTGCTGTAAATTAAAATGTGTTCTCAGTCAACTTACCTGGTAAAATAAGTGTTAAGTAAACTTAAAAAAGGACTGAGGTGAGGGCAACAGCACAATATTCATTTGGGCATGTCACCTTGTTTTTCTTGGGCACTGGGACAATGGTGATCTACTTAAAGCAGATTGGGACTACAACCTGGGACAGGGACTACAACCTGGGACAGGGACTACAACCTGGGACAGGGACTACAACCTGGGACAGGGACTACAACCTGGGACAGGGACTACAACCAGGGACAGGGACTACAACCTGGGACAGGGACTACAACCTGGGACAGGGACTACAACCTGGGACAGGGACTACAACCTGGGACAGGGACTACAACCTGGGACAGGGACAGGTTGAATATATCTGAGAAGACATCTGCCAGTTGGTCAGCACACACACTGAGGCCCGGGGGACGTCATCTGGGCTGGCGACTTTGTGATTATTCACTCTTTTGAGAGTTTTCCTCAAGTTAGCCTCAGAGACGGAAAGCACCTGGTCGTCAAATCCAATGTATTTTTTTCACGTAGATTCCACATCACAATACTTTGACAAATTACGTTAAAACAACATTGATTCAACCAGTTTATACCCAATGGGTGGTTTTACATGCTCTGTGATAACAAGCTAAATTAACAGTGAAATAACAGCTTGTGTGACCTAATTCATTTTACATTTAGATTTTAGTCATTAATCAGACACTCTTATCCAGAGTGACTTACAGTTAGTGCATCCATCTTAAGGTAGCTAGGTGAGACAACCACAAATCACAGTAATCCAACTTGCTCTCCAACAATTATGGGTAGAAACATTTGAACAAGTATAGAACAAAAGAAAACCCATCTAAGACAAAGTTATTTAGTTTTCCTCAGGAAATTTTATTCAAATCCCCTATTTAGCCTACAATGTGTTTTTGTCTCAATTAGAGAAATGTCTAATTGGATGATACTCCTCCCTGTCTATGTTGAGCGGTTCTATGTGGTGCCTGATGTTATTTGTGAAGGTGTCCCTTTTCTGTTCAGCATCCCCATAAGTTTCTCTTTGAACTCCCTGCACAGGAAGAAGTAGAGGAGTGGGTCCAGGCAGATGTTGACGGTGGACAGCCACAGGGTCACCTTTTGAGCCATGTTGATGGAGACTTGAGAACAGCCGTTGACATTGTTGGTCTGCTGAATGGTCCGTGGGATCCGCATGATGTGGAATGGAATGAAGCACACAGAGAACACGACCAGAACCAGGAAGACACGGACCTTTGTCTTTTGCTTGCCCTGACTGTTTTTGCTTCCGGAATTTCTGAAGGACTGGAGGACCTTGTTGGTGATGCACATGTAGCAAACTACAACCAGTATGCTTACGGCCCAGAACAAGACATCCATGAACACAACCACCACTGTGTGAAGTCTGACCCCGGCTGGGCTCTTCATGGACATACAGGAGGCATCCGTCTTGTTGCTGGCGTCCTGATTGGTCAGGATAATGGTAGGGAGAGCAGTGGCTCCAAACAGCGCCACCCACACAGAGACAGACAGTACCTTACCGAAGACCAGGTTCTGACCCAACAACCTGCCACAGGGCCTGACGATCTTGAAGAAGCGGTCCAGACTGATGAGGCCCAGTAGAGTGATGCTTGTGTACATGCATGTGTAGAAGATGACACCTGAGTAGCGACAGGAGAACAGTCGTAACCCCACAGATGACGTAGGAAGTTTACTGGCCGCCACAATAGGCATGGTCAGGGTCATGAGAAGGTCAGCGGCCAAAAGGTTCTTCAGATACACCATGAAGGTGGAGGTTGAGCTCAGGTGCAGGGAGACCCAGAACGCGACCCCATTCAACATCAAGGCAAGCGGGAACATTGCAAAGTACAGACATGGGATAACCACATCTAGGTCGTGATAATTGAAAGAGCCACAGTCCAGAAGAAACAGGGGGGATGTCAGGTTAGATGTCATTGTAGCATCTGAAAAAAGGGAGAAGAAAAGTTATGGAAATATCTCAGTCTAATCCATTGTTTGCCAAATGAGGAACTTATTCAAGGACTTTCCTAAGTCAATACAAAAACATGCAAAATGAAGACACAGAGGAAAACCTTTGAATCACCTTGCATCATTTATCATGATTTGCATTACTTTTGTTATCAATAACAAGCTAGCTCGCTAACACAGAGTGACCCAGCCCCAAAGCTAGCCCTGAGCCAGGCCCACCTCCTGGCCTACTCTGTGATCACTCGGCTACACAGTCGATGCCTCCCGGACTCTACCCCAACACGGATAGAATCCACTACTCCACCAGATCCTTGTCATAAGCTCTAGACCTTTGCATCGGATCATCGCTGCTAGCTAGCTGCTACAGAGTGGCTATGCTGGCTAACGTCCCTGCCCCAAAGCTAGCACCAATTAGCCGCGAGCCAGGCGCATCTCCCGGCTAGAAAACAAAATTACTACAACTACAATACCTCTTTCGCCACCACGACTGGTCCGCCGACGTAACTCCATCTGCTGTGCCCTCAACCGGCCAATGCCGGACGTCGGAGCAGATGCTCCTACTTACCCCAGCCTGCAAACTTTAAACACTGTGTCTCCCGCGTGCTAGCGTAGTAACGCTTCCCTGTTCTATCTGTTGCTGTTCACTGGATCCTATGATCACTTGGCTACATAGCTGATGCCTGCTGGACTGTTCATTAGTCACGATACTCCATTTAGTTTATTTTTTTGTTTATCTTTCGGCCCCAGCCTAGAACTCAGGCTCTATGTGTAGTTAACTGACCATCTCCGCCCATTCATCACCATTTTACCTGTTGTTGTTGCCTAAGCTGATTAGTGGTCGTTGTCTTACACGTTGTTGTCTTAGCTAGCTCTCCCAATCAACATCTGTGATTGCTTTATGCCTCACTTTATGTCTCTCCCAAATGTCAATATGCCTTGTATACTGTTGTTTAGAATAGTTATCATTGTTTTAGTTTACTGCGGAGCCCCTAGTCCCACTCAACATGCCTCAGACACCTCCTTTGTCCCACCTCCCACACATGCGGGGACCTCCCCCAGCATAACTAGCACGTCCAGAGATGCAACCTTTCTTATCATCACTCGGTGCCTGGGTTTACCTCCACTGTACCCGCACCCCACCACACCCCTGTCTGTACATTGTCGTGGAAGGATCAGAATTTGTTGGTAACATTTGTAAGATGTTTAATAGTCATCAAATGTGTGTAAGTTACTTCTCATCAGAATGGTATTGTTGTATAATACTGTGGCGAGGTTGCAGTTATCCGTTCTATGTCAAAACTAAGTTGCATGGGCCACAGAGAGGGGAGAGGTCAAAGTGTCATCATGTGTAAACATATCTTTTACTCCCTACCTTTCCCAGTGGGGAAAGGAGGGTTGCAGTGTCTGGAATCATTCTATGCTCCCTCTAATGTTGTTTCTATCTTAACCTATAGCCTCACCCTCCTCTCCGTGAGTTTGTCCAGGAGGTTGTATTTAGAGTTGGTTGTATCTAAATGACAATTTGATATATGCCTGTTGATATGGAGGATTGGTTTATGGTTCTGGGTTTGAGTAAGGAGACAAAGCTGAACGATGAATTATGTCTATGCTGTCTGACTATGTGTGATCTTTGCTATAAAGGATCCCATTTTGCCATTGTGTGGGAACTCTCAACTTTTCATTAGAGATACTGAACTGTTGAAAGTCAAAATGCTATAGAGCTTATAGAATTAAATATGGACTTTTATAAACTCTGACTTGTGTGTGTGTTTTGCTCCCATGATTTGGTAAATAGAGGAAATTTCCACGACAACATTATGCCCTGAATCTATTCTACCACGCCCAGAAATCTGCTCCTGAATTCTGAGATTTCCATACACAACTACAACATTTTCCATCAAAAAGGTGGAGGAGTTGCAATCTACTCCAGAGAGCCTGCAAAGTTCTATGCCCAAACAGTTTGAGCTTCTAATTAAAAAATTAATCTCTCCAGAAATAAGTCTCTCACTGTGGCCGCCTGTTATAGACCCCCCTAAGCTCCCAGCTGTGCCCTGGACACCATATGTGAATTGATTGTCCCCCATCTATCTTCAGAGTTCATTCTCTTAGGTGAGCTAAAGTGGGATATGTTTAACACTGTGGCAGTCCTACAATCTAAGATAGATGGCCTCAATCTCACACAAATTATCAAGGAACCCACCAGGTACAACCCTAAATCCGTAAACATGGGTACTCTCATAGATATTATCCTGACCAACTTGCCCTCCAAATACACCTCTTCTGTTTTCAATCAGTATCTCAGCGAGCATCCGCTATGGGTCCGCGGTCAAACAACCACCCCTCATCACTGTCACTAGTCCCCGGGATATGCAACTTTTCATGGAAGTCAGGAACCAATACCGCAGGCAGTCAGGAAATCAAAGACTATCTTTTTCAAACAGAAATTTGCATCCTGTAGCTCTAGCTCCAAAACGTTTTGGGACACTGTAAAGTCCATGGAGAATAAGAGCACCTCCTCCCAGCTGCCCACTGCACTGAATCTAGGAAACACTGTCACCACCGATAAATCCACGATACTCGAGAATTTCAACAAGCATTTCTCTACGGCTGGCCATGCTTTCCTCCTGGCTACCCCAACCCCGGCCAACAACTCCGCACCCCCTGCAGCTACTTGCCCAAGCCTCCCCAGCTTCTCCTTCACCCAAATCCAGATAGCAGATGTTCTGAAAGAGCTGCAAAACCGGGATCCGTACAAACCAGCTGGGCTAGACAATCTGGGCTAGACAATCTGGCTAGACAATCTGGACCCTCTCTTTCTAAAATTATCCGCCGCCATTGTTGCAACCCCTATTACCAGTCTGTTCAACCTCTCTTTCGTATCGTCCGAGATCCCTAAAGATTGGAAAGCTGCTGCATCCCCCTCTTAAAAGGGGGTGACACTCTAGACCCAAACTGTTATAGATCTATATCCATCCTGCCCTGCCTTTCTAAAGTCTTCAAAAGCAAAGTTAACAAACAGATCACTGACCATTTCGAATCCCACCTCACCTTCTTCGCTGTGCAATCCGGTTTCCGAGATGGTCACGGGTGCATCTCATCCACGCTCAAGGTACTAAACGATATCATAACCGCCATCGAAAAGACAGTAATGTGCTGCCGTCTTCATCGACCTGGCCAAGGCTTTCGACTCACGGTGAATCACCGTATTCTTATCGGCAGACTCAACAGCCTTGGTTTCTCAAATGACTGCCCTGCCTGGTTCACTAACTACTTCTCAGACAGAGTTCAGTATGTCAAATCGTAGGCCCTATTTTCTGTACCTCTGGTAGTCTCTATGGGGGTACCACAGGGTTAAATTCTCAGGCTGAGCAAATTCTCAGCATTGTTGCTCTTGCTGCGGGTAATTCCCTGATCCACCTCCACGCAGGCAACACCATTCTTTTACATCTGGCCCTTCTTTGAACACTGTTTTAACTCATCTCCAAACAAGCTTCAATGCCATACAACACTCCTTCAGTGGTCTCCAAATGCTCTTAAACGCTAGTAAAACCAAATGCATGCTTTTCAACCGTTCGCTGCCCGCACCCGCCCGCCAGACTAGCATCACTACTCTGGACGGTTCTGACTTAGAATATGTGGACAACTACAATTACCTAGGTCTGGCTAGACTGTAAAAACTCTCCTTCCAGACTTATATTAAACATCTCCAATCCAAAATTAAATCTAGAATCGGCTTCCTATTTCGCAACAAAGCCGCCAAAAATACCCTTGTAAAACTGACCATCCTACCAATCCTCGACTTCGGCGATGTCACTTACAAAATAGCTTCCAATAGCTTCCAATACTACTCAGCAAACTGGATGCAGTCTATCACAGTGCCATCCATTTTGTCACCAAAGCCCCTTATACCACCCACCACTGCGACCTGTATGTTCTAGTCAGCTGGCCCTCACTACATATTCGTCGCCAGATCCACTGGCTCCCGATCATCTATAAGTCTATGCTAGATAAAGCTCCGCCTTATCTCAGCTCACTGGTCACGATAACAACACCCACCCATAGCACACGCTCCAGCAGGTATATCTCACTGGTCATCCCCAAAGCCAACACCTCATTTGGCTGCCTTTCCTTCCAGTTGTCTGCTGCCAATGACTGGAACGAATTGCAGAAATCGCTTAAGCTGGAGACTTAAATTTCCCATACTAACTTTAAACCAGCTTTCTGAGCAGCTAACCGATCGCTGCAGCTGTACATAGCCCATCTGTAAATAGCCCACCCAATCTAACTACCTCATCCCCATATTGTTTTTATTTACTTTTCTGCTCTTTTGCACACCAGTATTTCTACTTGCACATCATCATCTGCTCATCTATCACTCCAGTGTTAATCTGCTAAATTGTAATTACTTTGCTACTGTGGCCTATTTATTGTCTTACCTCCTCATGCCATTTGCACACACTGTATATAGACTTTCTTTTTTTTCTATTGTGTTATTGACTGTACGCTTGTTTATTCCATGTGTAACTCTGTGTTGTTGTTTGTGCACTGCTTTGCTTTATCTTGGCCAGGTCACAGTTGTAAATGAGGACTTGTTCTGAACTAGCCTATCTGGTTAAATAAAGGTGAAATAAATAAAAATAAATTAGCTTATAGACTTGTATCTATATCACTGAACTATTCCCACCTCTATCCCTATATTTTGTTAGCATTAGCTTATAGACCTGTATGTACGTCCTCACTGAACTATTCCCACCTCTATCCCTATATTTTGTTAGCATTAGCTTATAGACCTGTATGTACATCCTCAATGAACTATCCCCACCTCTATCCCTATATTTTGTTAGCATTAGCTTATAGACCTGTATGTACATCCTCAATGAACTATCCCCACCTCTATCCCTATATTTTGTTAGCATTAGCTTATAGACCTGTATCTATATCACTGAACTATTCCCACCTCTATCCCTATATTTTGTTAGCATTAGCTTATAGACCTGTATGTACATCCTCACTGAACTATCCCCACCTCTATCCCTATATTTTGTTAGCATTAGCTTATAGACCTGTATGTACATCCTCAATGAACTATCCCCACCTCTATCCCTATATTTTGTTAGCATTAGCTTATAGACCTGTATGTACATCCTCACTGAACTATTCCCACCTCTATCCCTATATTTTGTTAGCATTAGCTTATAGACCTGTATCTATATCACTGAACTATTCCCACCTCTATCCCTATATTTTGTTAGCATTAGCTTATAGACCTGTATGTACATCCTCAATGATCTATTCCCACCTCTATCCCTATATTTTGTTAGCATTAGCTTATAGACCTGTATGTACATCCTCACTGAACTATTCCCACCTCTACCCCTATATTTTGTTAGCATTAGCTTATAGACCTGTATGTACATCCTCACTGAACTATTCCCACCTCTACCCCTATATTTTGTTAGCATTAGCTTATAGACCTGTATGTACATCCTCAATGAACTATCCCCACCTCTATCCCTATATTTTGTTAGCATTAGCTTATAGACCTGTATGTACATCCTCAATGAACTATCCCCACCTCTGTCTCTAAGTTACATACATAGTAGACTTGCCATTTTTGTGAATGACTTTAAGTTTCTTTCGTTAACAATTGATGCAAAAGCCGTGAGAACCAATGGCAGTAACAAGGGAGTGTGTGTTTGACACATTCATTATTTTTAATTTTCAATTAGTGTACAAAACAACGTCAATTGAGTATTGAGCATAAAGGATACCTTAAATAATCAGACTATTTGCTATAGGGAGTTATTTTAATGATTTGAAGTGACAACCAGCTGAAGTAGGACTGAAGCACTGAGACTGAAGTGAATGCTGAGAGGTGTAGTGTTTAGATAGCCCTACTAATTTGTGTTTTCCTCTGCCTAGGCTCTTTAATTCATTTGCGTTATTAAGCATTAGTAGTTAATATAATTATTCAAGTCAATGTAGTTGGTGTCATCTGAATCATATTTCATATTTCATAATGAAACTCACTTCAAATACCTGTTTTTGAGCACTAATGAAATCATAAAACCTTTTTTTCTCCGTGAATAGAAATCTCTTGAGACAACAAAAGGTCTGCCATGAGAGGTGACTGTATAGTTCCCCTAAGGAAAAGCACCTTTAGTAAATCTGCATTCTCTGTGAGAGCTTCCCATGTCTGGAATACACTGCCATCAGACACACATAACTGCACCACATATCACACTTTCACAAAATGCTTGAAGACCTGGCTGAAGGTCAATCAGATTTGTGAACATGGTCCCTAGCTGTGTGTTGCCGCTTTCCATGTTGTCTGTTGTCTAGCTTGTGAGGTGTGGAAACACTTTGTTGCTTT
Organism: Oncorhynchus nerka; assembly: GCF_034236695.1. Classification (NCBI taxonomy): domain Eukaryota; kingdom Metazoa; phylum Chordata; class Actinopteri; order Salmoniformes; family Salmonidae; genus Oncorhynchus; species Oncorhynchus nerka. The sequence continues at coordinate 10,128,980 of NC_088406.1, forward strand.
TATGAATTTTGTCTTGCTGCTTTTTGTTCTATGTTGCTCTGTCTGTATGCTATGTCTTGCTTGTCCTATGTTGCTATGTCTTGCTTGTTCTATGGTGTTATTGTCTATATTGTAATTGTTTTTAATAACCTGCCCAGGGACTGCGGTTGAAAATTAGCCGGCTGGCTAAAACCGGCACTTTTACTGAAACGTTGATTAATGTGCACTGTCCCTGTAAAAATAAAATGAACTAAACTAAAACAAGAGAAGACAACCCACAAATCTGTGTAAGGCAAAGAATCATGAATGTTTTACAACTCTTTATTACACATTTAGCTACTATAGAACCAATAAACAAATAAATAACAATTTATGAACTATACTTATAAACCCATTATAATTTATTTGAAGTGTACCTTGATGAAGCTATGCATAAAACAGAGCAGGATAAGAAGAGGCAAGTGAACTAACGATGTGCTCACCTACCTGAAGAGAATCAGTGATCAGACGGAACAGTACTGTGGTGTGGAACTCTGCCACAACGCCAGTGTACAATACATGGGACTCACATCTTGAATTACCCAAGAAGGCTCTACATGTTCAGACAGATGCAAATCCAGGGAAATCCAGGGAAATAGAGTGACACTAAAGCAACAGCGAGAACAGGTTGTAATGTTATTGTGACTCTCTAATGCAGTGTATCATTTACCCAACATTATTTTACACAATAGAGTCTTGTTTTGATATACTGTAGATTAACCTGACAACCAGAAATATATCTGAAACCTAATAGGACCACTTTATTCATTTTTTTGGTATGTAATTTAAATAGTACATGATATGAAGTATACTTCACTTGTCCATTTACATGGAAATTCATTTTGTGATTTCAACAAACAAACATAAACACACCATAGTAATACAATATGGAAAACACCAGAAAGCTAATAGTTAGCCTAATGCGCACACATTCAGTCCCTGCGGCCTACTGTCCAAACATGCATTGGTAGTATATGCAAACAAAAACATAATCATCACTGCAATCATCTTTACAAACATCAAATCAAATCAAATCAAATCAAATTTATTTATATAGCCCTTCGTACATCAGCTGATATCTCAAAGTGCTGTACAGAAACCCAGCCTAAAACCCCAAACAGCAAGCAATGCAGGTGTAGAAGCACGGTGGCTAGGAAAAACTCCCTAGAAAGGCCAAAACCTATGGTTTTTCATAAAAACAAGATGTATTCTGTCTCTTCTCTTAATGTAAATGTGTGGACTTCGGTAGTACATCACACCCAGTGGATTCATTTTCAATATACTAATATACTTTTTCCACATTTTGTTACGTTAAAACCTTATTCTAAAATGGATGAAATACTTTTTTCCTCTCATCAACCTTCACGCAATACCCCATAATGACATCACAATACCCCAAAATGACTTCACAATACCCCATAATGACTTCACAATACCCCTTAATGACTTCACAATACCCCATAATGACATCACAATACCCCATAATGACATCACAATACCCCGTGATGACTTCACAATACCCCATAATGACTTCACAATACCTCATAATGGCTTCACAATACCCCATAATGACTTCACAATACCTCATAATGACTTCACAATACCCCATAATGACATCACAATACCTCATAATGACTTCACAATACCTCATAAGGACTTCACAATACCCCATAATGACATCACAATACCTCATAATGACTTCACAATACCCCATAATGACTTCACAATACCCCGTAATGACTTCACAATACCCCATAATGACTTCACAATACCCCGTAATGACATCACAATACCTCATAATGACTTCACAATACCCCATATTGACATCACAATACCTCATAATGACTTCACAATACCCCATAATGACATCACAATACCCCATAATGACATCACAATACCCCATAATGACTTCACAATACCTCATAATGACTTCACAATACCCCATAATGACATCACAATACCTCATAATGACTTCACAATACCTCATAAGGACTTCACAATACCCCATAATGACATCACAATACCTCATAATGACTTCACAATACCCCATAATGACAAAGCAAAAACAGGTAAAAGAAAAACATGAAATACACATTTACATAAGTATTCAGACCCTTTACTCAGTACTTTCTTGAAGCACCTGTGACAGCGATTACAGCCTCTAGTCTTCTTGGGTATGACGCTACAAACTTGGCACGCATGTATTTGGGGAGTTTCTCCCATTCTTCTCTGCAGATTCTCTCAAGTTCTGTCAGGTTGGATGGGGAGTGTTGCTGCACAGCTATTTTCAGGTCTCTCCAGAGGTGTTAGATCGGGTTCAAGTCGGCGTTCTGGCTGGGCCAATCAAGGACATTCAGAGACTCGTCCCGAAGCCACTCCTGCGTTGTCTTGGATGTGTGCTTAGGGTCGTTGTCCTGTTGGAAGGTGAACCGTCGCCCCAGTCTGAGGTCCTGAACGCTCTGGAGCAGGTTTTCATCAAATATCTCTTTGTACTTTGATCCATTCATCTTTCCCTCTATCCTGACCAGTCTTCCAGTCCCTGCTGCTCGGAAGAGTTTTGGTGGTTCCAACTTATTCCATTTAAGAATGATGGAGGCCACTGTGTTCTTGGGGAACTTCAATGCTGCAGAAATGTTTTGGTACCCTTTCCCAGATCTGTGCCTTGACACAATCCTGTCTCGGAGCTCTACGGACAATTCCTTTGACCTCATGGCTTTGTTTTTGCTCTGACATGCACCGTCAACTGTGGGACCTTATATAGACAGGTGTGTGCCTTTCCAAATCATGTCCAATCAGTTGAATTTACCACAGGTGGACTCCAATCAAGTTGTAGAAACATCTCAAGGATGATCAATGGAAACAGGATGCACCTGAGCTCAATTTAGAGTCTCATAGCAAAGGGTCTGAATTCTTATGTAAATAAGGTATGTCTGTTTTTAGCAAACCATCCCAAAAATTGGTTTTGCTTTGTCATTACTGTTTTTGCTTTGTCATTACTGTTTTTGCTTTGTCATTACTGTTTTTGCTTTGTCATTACTGTTTTTGCTTTGTCATTACTGTTTTTGCTTTGTCATTACTGTTTTTGCTTTGTCATTACTGTTTTTGCTTTGTCATTCCAAATAAATCAAATCAAATCAAAACAAATGTTATTTATCACATGCGCCGAATACAACAGGTGTAGGTAGACCTTACAGTGACATGCTTACTTACAGGCCCTAACCAACAGTGCAGTTCAATAAATAGAGTTAAGGAAACATTTATTAAATAAACTAAAGTAAAAAATATAAAATAAAATAAAAAGTAACAGCAATAACGAGGCTATATACAGGGGCTTCCGGTATCAAGTCAATGTGAGGGGGTGGAGGTTTGTTGAGATAATTTGTACATGTAGGTAGGGGTAAAGTGACTATGCATAGATGATAAACAGCGAGTAGCAGCAGTGTAAAAACAAATGGAGGATGGGCGGTATCAATGTAAATAGTCCTGGTGGCCATTCAGCAGTGTTATGGCTTGGGGGTAGAAGCTGTTAAGGAGCCTTTTTGGACCTAGACTTGGCACTCCGGTACTACTTGCCGTGGGGTAACAGAGAGAACAGTCTATGACCTGGGCGACTGGAGTCTTTTACACATTTTAGGGCCTTCCTCTGACACCACCTATTATAAAGGTCTTCAATGGCAGGAAGCTTGGTCCCAGTGATGTACTGGGCCGTACTTACTACCCTCTGTAGCGCCTTACGGTCAGATGCCGGGTAGTTGCCATACCAGGCGGTGATGCAACCGGTCAGGATGCTCTCGATGGTGAAGAAGTATAACTTTTTGAGGATCTGAGTACCCATGCCAAATCTTTTCAGTCTCCTGAGGGGGAAAAGGTGTTGTAGTACCCTCTTCACGACTGTCTTGGTGTGTTTGGACCATGACAGTTTGTTGGTGATGTGGACACCAAGAATCTCGCTCCATTACAACCACATCGATGTTAAATGGGGCCTGTACGGCCCTCCATTATTGGGTATTGTGTGTAGATTTATGAGGGAAAAAATGTAGTTATTCTGTTTTAGAATAAGGCTGTAACGTAGCATTTCTAATATAAAGAGTAGGATAGTACATTACACCTGGTGGATTCATTTCTAGTATAACTCTTTGGATAGTTAACCCTCCACCAGGTAGCAGTATTATACTCTGTCAAACAGAAAATCTCACAACATGAAGTAGATATTTCCAAAGAGTTTTAATTTTCTGTACAGGCACAGGAGTCTCCCTCCTGTGTTGGGGTCTGATCCTCTATTGTGTTGGGTCCTCTCCCAGTGAGCCAGCTACAGGTCCCAGGTGGGAGACGGAGCGTCTTGAACAGGGTGATCCTGAAGGGCTTACACAGGAAGAAGTAGATGAGAGGGTCCAGACAGACGTTCATGGCTGACATCCACAAGGTGAACTCCTTAGAGATATGTAAGGTAACCTTAGTGCAGCTGGTTGTTGAGGTAACCTGAAGCAAGGTGTAGGGGAGCCGTATGGCGTGGTAGGGTCCGAAACACGTCAGGAAAACCACCAGAACCAAAAACACACGCACTTTGGTCTTATGCCTCCCTTCGTCATTGCTGCTTCCTGATTTCCTGTATGATTGAAAAACCTTCCTTGCTATGCATATGTAGCAGAAACAAATAAGAAGACACACCACCCAGAAGATTGCGTTGTTTAGTTTGACCACGCCACTGTGGAAATATTGTCCTGCATTGCTCTTCATTGCCATACAGAATAGTTTAGTCTTGTTTGTGGGATCCTGATTGGTCAGGATCATGGTTGGAATGACAGTAGTGGACAACAGTACCACCCAGATGGAAGCAGCCAGCACTTTGCCGAAGACAAGGTTCTGACCCAACAACCTGCCACAGGGCCTGACGATCTTGAAGAAGCGGTCCAGACTGATGAGGCCCAACAGAATGATGCTCATGTACATACAGAGGTAAAAAAGAACATCAGAGTAGCGACAGGCAAAGGCCTTCAGAGTCAGTGGAGTGCTGGGCAGGATATTGGCTGCTTTGACAGGGATGGTCAGGGTCATGAGAAGGTCAGCGGCCAGAAGGTTCTTCAGATACACCATGAAGGTGGACGTTGAACGAAGTTGCATGCAGACCCAGACTGCTACCCCATTGATGATGAGGGCCGGGATGAACAACAGGAAGTAGAGACTTGATATAGCCATTTTTAAGGTATCTTCATTAAAGCCACAGTCCTTTGGAGGGGAACGTGATGCCATTGTGGCTACTAGTTTTGAGGAATCTGCAAATGAGGTTAGCAAGAAAAATGATAAAAATAATAATACTTTCTAGATTAAAGGGGAAATCTGCATTGGTACATCAATTTTAGGAATTTTGGCACAAATTATATGTAGCTATTGCCTCTTGAAGAATACAATTTAAGAATATAAATGGATCATGTGCTTAGTGTCTTCAAAACATTACCGTCTGGTTTCCCAGAGACAGGTTAAACCTAGTCCTAGTTGGCATGTTCAATGGATAATGTCTATCTATCAATAAATTAACCCTCAACCTACCATTTTGACCCCAAGAAGAAACTATTGGAAAAGCAACAATCATAGCAAAACATAAACTGATTTCTTATCAAAACATATTTACACATGCAATTAATGTTATCTGAAATAAAATTAGACCAAAATGACCATTAACCTGAATTCCATATGTTACTAAGCTAACATATGGAATTGTTTTAAGATGGTCATACCATGGATCATTTACCCATTTGTTTTTGAATTTTAGGATGCCTTTAAGATATAAAAAAATATATATTGAAAAGTGATTTGATCAAATATTTGGCCTTTACTATTATAGCCCACGCATTGAATTACACATTCAGAAAAGACGCAAAAAAGACAGTAAACTAATTTATCATAAGAAATAAGGTTTTGAAGTCGTTGTCCTATATTTTGGAGGTATAAGAAATATCTCCATACTTCCATTCATTTGTATGGGTTACCTTCAGATGAAGGTTTAATATCTATATATATCTCCATACTTCCATTCATTTGTATGGGTTACCTACTTATGAAGGTTTAATAATATCTATATATATATCTCCATACTTCCATTCATTTGTATGGGTTACCTACTTATGAAGGTTTAATAATATCTATATATATATCTCCATACTTCCATTCATTTGTATGGGTTACCTACTTATGAAGGTTTAATAATATCTATATATATATCTCCATACTTCCATTCATTTGTATGGGTTACCTACTTATGAAGGTTTAATATCGATATATATCTCCATACTTCCATTAATTTGTATGGGTTACCTTCAGATGAGTCCCATGACACTTGTGGGGGATATAGAGCAAAAAGGAGAATAACATCGTGTCCAAGAGAGTCTCCTCTTTCCACAGAGGGGTTTGTAGCCCAAAAGGTTTGGACGCTACAGACATAGATGGATACGGTGGTTTGAGATGCAGCCCATGCAAAAAAAAACAGTCATTTTGCACGAGATCTGATCACTATATTCGGAGGAATTTCAGATTAGTCCCGTGTACCAGGTAGTGCTGAGACTGCGGCTGACCCCCGTAATTAAATACTGTAGTAGCCGACATACTACATCCACCTCTTCCTTTTCTCAACTCATTCCAGAGAGGAATGGTAAGAGCTCTACGTTAGAGTGTATAAGAGCAGAAGTGTACCGGCTGCTATTCAATAGCTTGGAGCAGCTAGCTAGTTAGCCTCTCTATCAGAAGACTCTATTAGAAGTGTACCAGCTGCTCTTCAATAGCTTGGATCAGCTAGCTAGTTAGCCTCTCTATCAGAAGACTCTATCAGAAGTGTACCGGCTGCTCTTCAATAGCTTGGAGCAGCTAGCTAGTTAGCCTCTCTATCAGAAGACTCTATCAGAAGTGTACCGGCTGCTCTTCAATAGCTTGGAGCAGCTAGCTAGTTAGCCTCTCTATCAGAAGTGTACCGGCTGCTCTTCAATAGCTTGGAGCAGCTAGCTAGTTAGCCTCTCTATCAGAAGACTCTATCAGAAGTGTACCGGCTGCTATTCAATAGCTTGGAGCAGTTAGCCTCTCCATCAGGGTGCTCTGCTGTCCCTCCATTCGGTTTTGGCTTGTGCCATCTCCTTTGGGTTCTTTCCTTGTTTTTATTGCTTGTGACAGTGTACCAACCTGGGCGATACTCAGTTTGTTCTATCAGTATTGCAGCGCTGAGGGTTTGTCTTAGTTGTGACAGCGCACCAACCTGGGCGATACTCAGTTTGTTCTACCAGTATTGTGGTGCTAGTTTTGTCGACTAAAACCCTCACGGTTCTAGCCTTCGCGTTCAGGGACCGTGCCTAACCCACAAGATTGGTAGACTGTGTATGTTCCACTGAGAGTAAGCCAGGTGTTTGGAGGTGCACCACAGTGAACAAGCTATGCAAAGTAGCTAGTTTAGCGAGAGATGATCGTTGCAGGATTAAGCACAGTTACAGTATAAACACACTTTCCCTTATATCCTGCCAACCTGAACCCTGTCTTATATAGCAAAAAATGAAGCCATAAACGTGACGTGAGGTAGAATGCCCTGCCCCTTCACGGTCAGGCAGTTCACACTCCACGTCTCCTCCTTCACATAGTGTATGAGACTAAGGCTGATACTGTAGGTCCGCAGTAATCTTTACTATTATCCAGTATTGCACAGTGTTTACTATAGGACACAGTATATTACATTGTTGGCTGAATTATTCTTCCACATTGAAAAGCTACAGCCATTCATGTCTCCTGTCCTTCAGATAGTGTATGAGACAAAGGCTGGTACTGTGGGTCCCATGCTACACTATAATACAGTAGTGTGCAGTGTATACTATAGACACAGTATATTACACTGTTGGCCTCATTCTCCAGTATTGGGTATAGATAAACACAGGCTGTACCGTGATCAGGTTCCGACTGGAGTCTGGAGTAGAACCCTTCAACGACCTGGTCTTCGGGTGGAACCGTCATGAGGTGGCCAGTCTATGCTAGACTGACCTTAGTGATATTACACGGGTGTTTTTTCACAAAGTTGCTGGGTGACAATAGTTTCTGTTACACTATTTGACAGTACAAAGAGTAACTATCTTAGTTTCCCATGGAAACTCACATCTCATCTCTATTACAGTTTCTCGTTGTGTTTATTGTAGTTCTGTTACACTATTTTACAGTACAAACAGTAACCTATCCTAGTTTTTAAAATTTAAATGTTACATTACTTAGATTGACGCACAAGTGTCAATAGACACTTATGGATTAATTTGCATATTCTATCAAATGAAATGTAGTTTTGTACAGTTTTGAGTTTTGAACAGAATTTTGTCATATTTTTGTGGTAAAAATGACTGCCATGTAGCCCTTTCCTGCTGCCAATGACCAAAAGCACCCTCTTTGCCCTCATGGGTGGAATGTTATTAATATTTTTCATAATTACTCAAGGTTATAAAAAATTTAACAAGATGAAAATCTGGTGTTTCTATGTCAAACTGTTTTGTTATATTTCAGTCTTCTGTGCAAACTCAAAATGTAATACATTTTCAATATCTGACCTGGTACAGGTGTCTTCTTTTCGTTAAGCCTATAATCATGTGTGTGAGGTGTAGACTTTCGTTTCAAAGTAGATATGTTTAAGACTGCCAAGAATCTACAGTAAAATGTTTTAGAGGCAGTACACAATATTTTGAAATATACTTAATTTGTATTAAGAAAAGGCCAATTCAATTCACTTCAAAAAGTTATCATGAGAGTCATTGACCAAAATATGGCTTTGTTTCCTTCATTTACTTACCCCACCAACAGCATCTCTGCGAGTGAAACAATGGGAGGGGTAGGGGCTACATTTTCTAAGCCACTTCAAACCAAATGGTATAGCACTCAAAATAGCATAACAAGTTGTCCATATAGAATATTGGAGGTTATACAATGGGTGGGTCTAATCATGGATGCTGATTGGTTAAAACCGCGTTCCTGCCAGTGTCCATTCCACAAGTTACCACCGCCTAAATCTATGATGTTGAAATGCCTATTTAATCTGTTCCATCTCACTGCGCAATCCATTGTCTCATCTGCCCAGCCAGGCATTTTATAAACTTGATCTCCACTGTAAAAATCATTTAAAAATGAAAAGCTCGAATGTCTTGAGTCAACAAATATTCAACCCCTTTGTTGTAGCAAACAAGTCACATAATAAGTTGCATGGACCCAAAATCCCAAAGTATTTCTTCAAAAAGTCCAAACATATACCAAACACAGATTGCCCCTTTAATGTTTGTTTTTTAATTAAAACCTAAATTTGACACCACGATGTGGTTCATTTTCATTGTGTGAATTAATAGTTTATTGTTATTGCAAAATACAATTGAAAGCATAAAAGTCTAATGATTGTGATTCATAAAGTTCACAAGAAACATTTCTCAAAAAATTCACAGCTTGTTCTTTCTGTGTTCAAAGGCAACCTTTTGTCAGATTTGGGATATTTACGAACAATGTTATTTAAGAAAAAAATGTCTATGATGTATTATTATAAATAAATAAGGAAACTCACCGGTGAAGTTGAGAAAAACCATCTTATCATGGAGGGAAAGTCACTACGATGTCTTTCGTGTGAGATATGTTACTGTGATGTATTGGGCCTGCGTTTGTTACATCACCTAATACACTTCCTGAAGATGGGGAAGTGGTAAAATAAGAGCTCACGCACAGGGTTAGTTATCAATATCTTCGGCTTTTTGACCACAACTGAAAAAAAAGCCACCCTTGTTTGTCAAACTTCTTATAATATAACAATATCATGCAATTTAGCAGATGATTTTATCCAAAGTTACTGACAGTCATTCATGCATATATTTTGTGTGTGGGTGACCCAGGAATCAAACCCACAATTCTGGCATTGCAAGAGCCATATGATGGGACTGATGGAACTGCTGCTGTTAGCATCTGCCCATGCAGATGGTATTTCTCCTACTAGTGACCTGGATTCGGCAGGTTAGGGAGGTTATGTATGTTTGTTATATTTTCACAGGGAGGTTGGTGTTTTTTTAAACATTTTTTATCCTGGAACTAATTATTATTTAAAAGATCAGACGTGTTGATCCCATGTTTCTCTCTCTCATGCTCTTACACTATGCACACACACCATTTCTTTCACATGAACTATTGTTTCGCATTAACTTTCAGCTGTCTTTCGCAGTGTGGTTTTTACTGGTGTTGTTTTCACATCTTGCTACTTCCACGGAAAGCCTCCGGCCACTCACAGCTTGTTTTTCTAGGTTCCTCTGTGGTCACTGTACAGCAGTAAGTAGCAGCCTCCCACCTGCCCTTAGGCCAACTGTTAAAAGGTTGTATACTGTCTGTCTAAACATACAGCACATCTGGCTTTCAATGCATCAGAGAAATCAGGGGATTTTTCCCTCAGTATCATATTGATTTGTTGAAGAATGGTTAAAGACATGGATCAACGAATGGGAGAGAAAAAATATTTAGGTTTCACAAGTTTATGTAGTATAGGACGTTTTGCTGTCCATTATAGGCATACGTGTTGTGCCATGGTTACACATAATTACATACAGTGCCTTGCGAAATTTTTCGGCCCCCTTGAACTTTGCGACCTTTTGCCACATTTCAGGCTTCAAACATAAAGATATAAAACTGTATTTTTTTGTGAAGAATCAACAACAAGTGGGACACAATCATGAAGTGGAACGACATTTATTGGATATTTCAAACTTTTTTAACAAATCAAAAACTGAAAAATTGGGCTTGCAAAATTATTCAGCCCCTTTACTTTCAGTGCAGCAAACTCTCTCCAGAAGTTCAGTGAGGATCTCTGAATCATCCAATGTTGACCTAAATGACTAATGATGATAAATACAATCCACCTGTGTGTAATCAAGTCTCCGTATAAATGCACCTGCACTGTGATAGTCTCAGAGGTCCGTTAAAAGCGCAGAGAGCATCATGAAGAACAAGGAACACACCAGGCAGGTCCGAGATACTGTTGTGAAGAAGTTTAAAGCCGGATTTGGATACAAAAAGATTTCCCAAGCTTTAAACATCCCAAGGAGCACTGTGCAAGCGATAATATTGAAATGGAAGGAGTATCAGACCATTGCAAATCTACCAAGACCTGGCCGTCCCTCTAAACTTTCAGCTCATACAAGGAGAAGACTGATCAGAGATGCAGCCAAGAGGCCCATGATCACTCTGGATGAACTGCAGAGATCTACAGCTGAGGTGGGAGACTCTGTCCATAGGACAACAATCAGTCGTATATTGCACAAATCTGGCCTTTATGGAAGAGTGGCAAGAAGAAAGCCATTTCTTAAAGATATCCATAAAAAGTGCCGTTTAAAGTTTGCCACAAGCCACCTGGGAGACACACCAAACATGTGGAAGAAGGTGCTCTGGTCAGATGAAACCAAAATGGAACTTTTTGGCAACAATGCAAAACGTTATGTTTGGCGTAAAAGCAACACAGCTCATCACCCTGAACACACCATCCCCACTGACAAACATGGTGGTGGCAGCATCATGGTTTGGGCCTGCTTTTCTTCAGCAGGGACAGGGAAGATGGTTAAAATTGATGGGAAGATGGATGGAGCCAAATACAGGACCATTCTGGAAGAAAACCTGATGGAGTCTGCAAAAGACCTGAGACTGGGACGGAGATTTGTCTTCCAATAAGACAATGATCCAAAACATAAAGCAAAATCTACAATGGAATGGTTCAAAAATAAACATATCCAGGTGTTAGAATGGCCAAGTCAAAGTCCAGACCTGAATCCAATCGAGAATCTGTGGAAAGAACTGAAAACTGCTGTTCACAAATGCTCTCCATCCAACCTCACTGAGCTCGAGCTGTTTTGCAAGGAGGAATGGGAAAAAATTTCAGTCTCTCGATGTGCAAAACTGATAGAGACATACCCCAAGCGACTTACAGCTGTAATCGCAGCAAAAGGTGGCGCTACAAAGTATTAACTTAAGGGGGCTGAATAATTTTGCACGCCCAATTTTTCCGTTTTTGAATTGTTAAAAAAGTTTGAAATATCCAATAAATGTCGTTCCACTTCATGATTGTGTCCCACTTGTTGTTGATTCTTCACAAAAAAATACAGTTTTATATCTTTATGTTTGAAGCCTGAAATGTGGCAAAAGGTCGCAAAGTTCAAGGGGGCCGAATACTTTCGCAAGGCACTGTATCTCTTGTTTCAGTTCCTGAAGCCTAAAAAATAACGAGGTCAAAGCAGAATGCCGGTATGGGGAACTAAGCTGTTATGAGAGAGACATGGTGATTAGGTGATTTCCTTTGGCATGAGGTTATGGTGACGTTTAGAGGGGGTTATGACATTCTACAAAATGTTACAGACTGGTGTTACAGACTGGTGTTACAGACTGGTTTGCATATTATTGTAATTATCACTGGTCTGTGCAGAGTTTCCTACTCTACTCTTTCCATTGCCCAGACAGAGCTACAATCAACACACAGTTGATGTTTCCGTCAGTCTTCCAGCAGAGGGCAGTATGATACTCTGTGAAACATTCATCAGACCACAATACATGGAAGTCCTTCAGAAGAGAGCTTTAGTTCACTACAGACAAGCAGAGGAGTCTCCCAGAGGGGTACTGCCTGTGTTGGGGTCCGGCCCTCTCCCAGTGAGACAGCTACAGGTCCCAGGTGGGAGACGGAGCGTCTTGAACAGGGTGGTCCTGAAGGACTTACAGAGGAAGAAGTAGATGAGAGGGTCCAGGAGGGAGTTGAGGGAGGACAGCCAGAGTGTACTCTCCTTTAATTGGAAGAAGAACAGCTTGAGGTTGCAGTCAAACATGCGTCCCCGGGTCTGGCTCATGGTGTACGGCACGCGGGAGAAGTGGAACGGCACGAAGCACACAAAGAACACAGCCAGCACCAGGAAGACGTTTGAACTCACAGTCTTTCTCTGGGGCTGGCGCTGCCCTTTACCAGTCCCAGTACTGCTGGCTCCACCAGCACGGTAAGCGTTGGCGCGGGCGTAGGAACTGTACAGCTCTTTGGTGATGAGGGCATAACACACTATCACCGTCACCAGGTTGCCCCAGAAGATGACCTGGCACACATGGTTGACCACCTCATGCCAATGCAGCCCAGCCGCCGTCTTCAGATCACTGCACTTGAAGTAGACTGAGGTGGGGCTGCGGCTGGTCAGGACCATGTTGGGCAGGGAGAGGGCCAGCAGGGAGCACCAGATAACCCCAGAGAGCAGTTTCCTGTGGGACAGACGAGCCGCGTTGGTTCCCTTGAAGGGCTGGAGGGTCTTCCTGCAGCGGTCGATGCTGATGAGGCCAAAGAAAAGGATGCTGATGTACATGGTGAGATAGAAGAGCACAGAGGAGACACGACAGACGAAGACACGCAGACCCACGGACGCCATGTTGGAGTCAGACAGCACCTACAGCAAAATACATTAATAAAGTCAGTGATTTAATTGCTGTTTTTTCATACTTTTTCATAGTTATCAATATTATAACTTTTATTAATATTATGATTATTATAATTGTAACTGCACCTTGAAGGGGAAGGTGAGGGTCATGAGGACGTCGGCCACCACAATGTTCTTGAGGTAGATGATGAAGTGGGAGCGGCTGGGGATGCTGAAGAACACCCACACTGCCAAGCCGTTGAGGGACAGGCCCAGCAGGAAGAGGAGGGAGTAGAGAACAGGAAACACCACAGTCTTCAGCACGTTGTCACGGGAACAGCTGCTGTTGGTGTGGTTGTGATTGACAGGGGTCCGGGCGAATCCTGTTGTGCTGTCCATATCTAGGGCTGTGACGTATGAAGCAAAATAAAAAAAGGAAAGTTGTACAGTACTGTATACTTCCTCATTTCATCCATTACTTACTGTAATGATGACTGGCTTAGAGATAATATAGCTGCCCTCCCATACAAAACAACTTGTTTGGATATTCAGAATACATTACTAAATTGAATTAAAAAATGATGATGAATACACTCACAAAATGTACTGCAGACGAACTTTGGAACCACGTACAGCCAGGAAGTTTTTTTTTTTAAACAATTAACAAAGCTAAACATTTTTAACAATCAAAATTACACGAGTTGTAATATCTTATTCTATTTTGTTTTGGGTGTAAGCCTGTTTGATGTGTCTAAGTGAACCCACCTGAGTAGGCCAGGGGGAGATTGAGACTGACGGGTCCTGATAGAGGATCCTGGAGGACCGTGACTTCTTCTCTCTCGGCAGGTTGGATTCGTTAGATTACTTGGAATGCAGGGGTTTGGGCTCTTCAAGACAGAGAAATGCATGAAAATACCCCTTTCTCTCTCTCTTTAAATCACTGTCAATCTGATCTGACACTAGAGAAAAGTGACAAAATGTGTGGAGATGTTCTCTCATCTCTCTCTCTCTCTTTCCCCCTTCTGCTTTTGTTTCCGGTCATGCCATTCAGAGGAAAGACAGTCTGGTCCCCCCCCAGGATCCTGCAGTCCACAACACCCTCTCATGAATGTTATCCTGTTGCACAATCTGACCATCAGCTGATGTGTGTGTGTTAATACACAGTACACTGAGTGGACAAAACATTAAGAACACTTGTTGAGTTGCACCCCCCCTGTTTTTGCCCTCAGAGCAGCGCCAATTCGTCGGGGCATGGACTCTACAAGGTATTAAAAGGGTTCCACAGGGATGCTGGCTGAAGTTGACTCCAATGCTTCCTACAGTGTCAACTTAGCTTGATGTCCATTGGGTGGCAGACCATTCTTGTGTCGACACACAGGAAACATTTGAGTGTGAACAACCCAGCAGCATTGCAGTTCTTGACACAAACCTGTGTGCCTGGCACCTGCTACCATGCTCCGTTCAAAGGCACTTCAATATTTTGTCTTGTCCATTCACCCTCTGAATGGGACACATACACAATACATGTCTCAATTGTCTCAAGGCTTAAAAATCCTTCTTTAACCCGTCTCCTCCCCTTCATCTACACGGATTGAAGTGGATTTAACAAGTGACATCAATAAGAGATCATAGCTTTCACCTAGATTCACCTGGTCAGTCTGTGTCATGGAAAGAGCAGGTGTTCTTAATGTTTTGTATATTCAGTGTATAGTGAGCTACTTTTGACCAGAGCCCAATCCCATATGTCATAGACAATACTGTCATAGTACAGTATATCTGTTTAGTCATGGACAATACTGTCATAGTACAGTATATCTGTTTAGTCATGGACAATGCTGTGATAGTACAGTATATCTGTTTAGTCATGGACAATGCTGTGATAGTACAGTATATCTGTTTAGTCATGGACAATGCTGTGATAGTACAGTATATCTGTTTAGTCATGGACAATGCTGTGATAGTACAGTATATCTGTTTAGTCATGGACAATACTGTGATAGTACAGTATATCTGTTTAGTCATGGACAATGCTGTGATAGTACAATATATCTGTTTAGTCATGGACAATACTGTGATAGTACAATATATCTGTTTAGTCATGGACAATGCTGTGATAGTGTAATATATCTGTTTAGTCATGGACAATGCTGTGATAGTACAATATATCTGTTTAGTCATGGACAATGCTGTGATAGTGCAATATATTTGTTTACTATGGACAATGCTGTGATAGTACAGTATACAGTGTGCAGCCTACTGTAGGTCACCATATTTGTGTTTTCATGCTGAGCAGATGCAGGTGTGTGTGTGTGTGTGTGTGTGTGTGTGTGTGTGTGTGTGTGTGTGTGTGTGTGTGTGTGTGTGTGTGTGTGTGTGTGTGTGTGTGTGTGTGTGTGTTTTAGTATGCCGAATACGATGGGTGGTTTTGGTTATCATATTTCACATTTTGGGGTTTTGTTTATTCAACAAGTTATTTCCATTTGAAGCATTTATCAGCACCGTTACGGACCAACAGTCTCTGAATAAAAAACACATGGAAAACTGACCCTTTAATGAGACAGACTGGTTTCCTTTCGGGACACAATTCAATGACTTAAGAGGAGCTTTGTGACATCACTGTCCCACTGGCCTCACACTCTGTATGTTCTCTTCACTCTTCAATCTATGACATCATAGAATTGGCCCAGACCATAGAAATAATACGCCCCCTACTGTCATAAAACGTCTCCCTGTACAGAAACCCAGCATAAAAACCACAAACAGCAAGCAAGGCTAGGAAAAACTCCCTAGAAAGGCAGGAACATAGGAAGAAACCTAGAGAGGAACCAGGTTCTGAGGGGTGCCCAGTCCTCTTCTGTCTGTGCCGGGTGGAGATTATAAGGGCACAAAGCCATTAAGGCCAGATTGTTCTTTAAGATGTTCAAACATTCATAGATGACCAGCAGGGTTAAATAATAATAACAGCGGTTGTGGAGGGTGCAACAGGTGAGAGAGAGAATTAGATCAAATCAAATTGTATTGGTCACATACACATATTTAGCAGATGTTATTGCGGGTTTAGCGAAATGCTTGTGTTCCTATCTCCCACAGTGCAGAATTATAGAGAGCATATATAAAATCACACAGGACACCAGATAAGACAGGAGAATTACACCAGATAGGACAGACTGACCCAACCCGAAAGGTTTCTGTATTGAATCCCAGAGCTGTCGTTCTGCCCCTGAACAAGGCAGTTAATCAACTGTTCCACCGGTAGGCCGTCATTGTAAACATTAGTTATTTTTCTTATCTGACTTGCCTAGTTAAATAAAGGTTAAATAAAAAACAACTTTACAAAATGTAATGGTACATCAACTGGTGAAAGCTTGCTAAGTTTATTTACTTCTGAAATGTAACAAAACAAAGGCTACAAAACACGTCCTTACAAACAACTGCTGTTAGATAGTAATAATAGCCACCTCATATCTGACAGATAACTAGAGGCTAGAGCTGACCTGGCTGTGGTAGCTACTAACTAGTGTAGCTTATTCATTCACCTCAGTCCAAAAGGGATGAAATATTAGCTAACGTTACATGTCAGTTACAATAATAGTTCAGCATTGCGAATAAACACTAGTTTCGTTTTTTCTTCCTCTGTTAAGTTAAACAGCAGTTACCTTGCCAGCTACATCAGTCAATTAAAGAGTAGCCAGTTTCTGTTCCTTCCACAACTTGGTGAAAGAGCGTAACGTGTACACTGAACTTTTGCCCAACTCTCCCGTGCCGGTCCAGCCAGCCTTCCAGAAGCTTTGCCTTCACACAGCCTGTCAGTCCACTCTGTGGTGTCTGTGTGGTCCTAAATCCAGTCGGATAAACACTGCGAACAGCCTACCGACTACTCGGAGGCGTCCGCATGGTCCTAAAGCACATTATTGCCTTGTTTGTATCCCATTCCAATGATAAAAGTGGAGGGGGGGGACAAAAATACAATTTCAGAATGTGGGAGGGACATGTCCCCCCCATCCCCAGTGGACATGTCCCCCCCATCCCCAGTGAACATGTCCCCCCCATCCCCAGTGGACATGTTCCCCCCATCCCCAGTGGACATGTCCCCCCATCCCCAGTGGATATGTCCCCCCATCCCCAGTGAACATGTCCCCCCATCCCCAGTGGACATGTCCCCCATCCCCAGTGGACATGTCCCCCCCCAACCCCAGTGGACATGTCCCCCCATCCCCAGTGGACATGTCCCCCCATCCCCAGTGGACATGTCCCCCCATCCCCAGTGGACATGTCCCCCCATCCCCAGTGAACATGTCCCCCCATCCCCAGTGAACATGTCCCCCCATCCCCAGTGGACATGTCCCCCCCAACCCCAGTGGACATGTCCCCCCAACCCCAGTGGACATGTCCCCCTCAACCCCAGTGGACATGTCCCCCCATCCCCAGTGGACATGTCCCCCCAACCCCAGTGGACATGTCCCCCCATCCCCAGTGGACATGTCCCCCCCAACCCCAGTGGACATGTCCCCCAACCCCAGTGGACATGTCCCCCCAACCCCAGTGGACATGTCCCCCATCCCCAGTGGACATGTCCCCCATCCCCAGTGGACATGTCCCCCCATCCCCAGTGAAAGTTGTGCCCTGGTTTACATACCTTTATATGTAGGGTTTGTATGCAGTAAGGTTTGTGAACATATATATTTGAGGTTTGTATACAGTATAAGGTTTATTTTGAATTGGAATAAAAAATATATAAAAAAATCGCAGCACACAGAGTCTTCGGAAGGTATTCAAACCACTTGACATTCAAATCAAATCAAATCAAATCAAATTGTATTGGTCACTTACACGTGATTAGTAAATGTTATTGCGGGTGTAGTGAAATGCTTGTGCTTCTAGCTCCGACAGTGCAAGTAATATCTAACAAGTAATATCTAACAAGTAATATCTAACAAGTTACACAAATTACACACAAATCTAAGTAGGAATGAATTAAGAATATATACATATAGAGGAGCGATGTCAAAGCGGAACGGACCAAAATCATCTCATTCCAGAATCATCGGCATTAATATGGAGTTGGTCCCCACTTTGCTGTTATAACAACCTCCACTCTTCTGGGGAGGCTTCCCACTAGATGTTGGAACATTGCTGCTATAACAGCCTCCACTCTTCTGGGAAGGCTTTCCACTAGATGTTGGAAAATTGCCGCGGGGACTGGCTTCCATTTAGCCACAAGAGCATTAGTGAGGTCGGGCACTGATGTTGGGCAATTAGGCCTGGCTCGAAGTCTGCGTTCCAATTCATCCCTAAGGTGTTCGAGCTCAGGGCTCTGTGCAGGCCAGTCAAGTTCTTCCACACCGATCTCGACAAACCATTTCTGTGTGGTCCCTGCAGCAATGTTCCAACATCTAGTGGAAAGCCTTCCCAGAAGAGTGGAGGCTGTTATAGCAGCAAAGTGGGGACCAACTCCATATTAATGCCCATGATTCTTGAATGAGATGTTTGGCGAGCAGGTGTCCACATACTTTTGGCCATGTTGTGTATATAATAGAACAGCAGCGTTGACTGTGTGTGTGTGTGGTGTGTGTGTATGTGAATTTGTGTGTGTGTGTGAATTTGTGTGTGTGTGTGTGTGTGTGTGATTTTGTGTGTGTGTATATGTGTGTGTGTGTGTGTGTGTGTGTGTGTGTGTGTGTGTGTGTGTGTGTGTGTGTGTGTGCGTGTGTGTGTGAATTTGTGTGTGTGTGTGTGTGGTGTGTGTGTGTGTGTGAATTTGTGTGTGTGTGTGTGTGTGTGATTGTGTGAGTGTGTATATGTGAATTTGTGTGTGTGTGTGTGTGTGTGTGAATTTGTGTGTGTGTGTGTGAATTTGTGTGTGTGTGTGTGTGTGTGTGTGTGTGTATGTGCGTTTGTGTGGGTGTTTATGGATATTTGCCATCTCTTCTGCTTCCCATGAATGTCCCAGTGATATATAGGTATCAGGTGTGGTGATCCGTTCTGACTGGTGCCTTTCAGGAGAAAGAGGAGAGAAGAGAGAAAAGAGAAGAGAGAGAGAAACAGAGAGGAAGTGAGAGTGTTCTCCTCTGATCAGAGAGAGAGAGGATGTGAGTGTTCTCTCACAGCTGAGGATACCCGGTTTGTGTCTGCATGCTAGTTGACCCCTGCCCCTTTAGGGCACGCACGCACGCACGCGCACACACACACACACACACACACACACACACACACACACACACACACACACACACACACACACACACACACACACACACACACACACACACACACACACACACACACATGGCGCTTTGTTCAGACAGCCTGGCGAGGGGAGAGACAGGATGAAATAAAGGAATTCAACACCAACCCTGTTGTTTTTCACGTTCAAACCCTCACAACCTCCACCCCTCTCCTTTCCCCAATCTCTGCTGTAGGAGCACTCTTCACTCGCTTAATCTGCCCCTCCTCCAACCCCCATGACTCCACTTCAGCTCTCTAATTGATTCAGCAGCCCAGCTTATGGCTCATAATCATTCCAAGGCATGGATGAAGCAATAAACAGAGGGGTGGCGATGGATGATGAAAGCCAGGGATTGACCGGAGAGGGAGAGGAAGGGTCAAACTCGGCGGAAAATCTGTCCTCCTCCGGCAGGTGGCGTTTTTTTCATTGTTTCGCCCACCAAGTGAGTTTTTGTATGGAGGTCAATGAGAGTTTCGAATTTGGTCAACAAAAACATGAATGGCATTTTTAGCGCACGTGAGGTTTATTTGTTACAATCGACGTTTCATAATGCTTAAGGGGTTACGAGTGTACTGATATAAGTAGGACACGTGACATCCTGCCAACTTTGAGGAAAACACTTTATATCGGAGTTGTCTGGAGATGGCTATGCATATTCATGGCATGAGGCTAGTAGCATAACATCTCTCGCCATTGAATACAGGCGGTTGACATTAACAACCCTCATCGAATATTGCAAAAAGGATTACAGTAATAAGATTTATTCACCAATCCAAAGAAAGTATAGGCGGGGGCTAGACAGCCCGCCGTGCCGCTTTGAGGACAACGACTCCCATTGTTACGGCGGAGAGACAGTATCTTGTCAGTATATCCATCATCTCCGGAATGACTGCCTGTCTGGTTTTCTTCTCCGGTCTCTTCCTGGTGTGATGACATCATAATGTCAAAGTGTTCTCCCCGGGCCTGAGGGAGGGGGAGAGAGACCTAAACATCAGGAGATGTAATAAGAGAATGAGCAATGACAGAGATGGGGACATGGACCATGGGCATGGAGGATCCTGGGGGTGGAAAAAGCAGTAGATCAACTTTGATCCTTAACCCCTACACGATGTGGACCATATCTGTTCGAGAGATGAAGGGGTATTGAAGAATTAGGAGATCTTTTATTTAGGGTTCAGTGACCTTTCGGGTGGTCTCTATGTTTGTTCGCGCGCGCGTGTGTGTGTGTGTGTGTGTGTGTGTGCGTGCGTGCGTGCGCGTGTGTGTGTGTGCGTGCGTGCGTGCGTGTGTTTAGAATGGCAGCCTGTCAGGCTAGCTCCTGAACACACACCCTGAACGTGCAGGCTGCTCTATGTTTTGAAAGTGTAAGGTTACTACAGCTACTGATGTTGGCAGCCTGTTCAGTCAGATCAGCCATAGCTTTTCCACATGGCTCCGACACTTGCAAAACAGAAGCTTTAAAAAAGGCACTGGAAAAGTCCATGGAAAAACAATTTCAGGCCTATACCATGTTGTGGGTGTTTTGGTAAGGGGGTTGAGGGCCACTAACTAACCTGGGCCACTAACACCAGCAGCATATAAACTAACCTGACACCAACAGGATATAAACTAACCTGACACCATCAGGGTATAAACTAACCTGACATGTCGTGGAAATTTCCTTAATTATCAAATGATGAGAGAGCAAATCACACACCAGTCAGTTATGCTTAATCTTCACCTTTAATTATAATGAAGCTTTTGCAATAGCATTTTGACTTTCAACAGTTCAGTATCTCTAATGAAAAGTTGAGAGTGATCAACATAATGGCAACTGGGATCCTTTATAGCAAAGATCCACCCCCCCTAGTTGACATGACAAACCACAGGTCTTAGGAACTTACACAAAGAAAGACTTTACTTCAGAGAGGAGTATCCCCTAGTCAGACAGAGTTGGCTATAAATTATCGTTCAGTTTGGTCTCCAAAACAAAGCTCTTATCTCGTCCTTGGTACAAAATGGTACCAAGACATTACCCCCACCCTATGATATATATCAAATTGTCATTTTAGATACCCCATCCTAAATACAACCAATTCTGGACAGGCTCACGGAGAGGAAAGTGAGCCTTTAGGTCAAGATAGGGGCAACGAGAGAGGGAACATAGAATGGTTCCAGACACTGCCATCCTCCTCTCCCCGATGGGAAAGTAGGGAGTGACTGGCACACAGACACAGTGGAGCCAAAAGATAATTGGTTCCCCATCAATCATCCCTTCACATGGTTCAAAAGATATGTTTACACATGACACCTTGACCTCTCCCCTCTCTGCGGCCCAAGCAACTTAGTCTTGACAGAGAACAGATAATTGCAAATGGCCACCACTATAGTACAACAAAATACATTCTCATGAGAAATAACTCATAAGCATATCATGAAAATAAAACATCTTATCTATGTTACCCAACTAATTCTGATTAATCCCCAACAGACACCATCAGGGTATGAACTAACTGGACACCAGCAGGGTATAAACTACCCTGACACCATCAAGGTATAAACTAACCTGACACCATCAGGGTGTATACGTGTGGGCCCACACACACACACCTCTCAGGTTTAACTGGCTGCTGGACTTTCCTCTCCACCAATAAATTATATTTTTGATTCCGTTCTGAGCTTTGTTTTTTTTGCACACACACAAAGGGAGTCCATGGCATTTACTGAACAAAAGTTATAAGGAACGTTATCACTCATTTAATAGGTCTGGCACCACCATCCGCCCTCTGACCTACAAAACATTTTACATCACTTATGCAGCTTATGTTTTACAGATTTTCCAGGAGTGATCCAGGTAGCCAGACCTTTTCCCACCGAAACACGGTTCTGCTCCATTTGAGGATATATTTACTTCCAGCGCCGACAGAGATGGCCGCCTCGCTTCGCGTTCCTAGGAAACTATGCAGTTTTTTGTTTTTTTTACGTGTTATTTCTTACATTAGTACCCCAGGTCATCTTAGGTTTCATTACATACAGTCGAGAAGAACTACTGAATATAAGATCAGCGTCAACTCACCATCAGTACGACCAAGAATATGTTTTCCGCGACGCGGATCCTGTGTTCTGCCTTACAAACAGGACAACGGAATGGATCGCATGCAGCGACCCAAGGAAACGACTCCGAAAAAGAGGGAAACGTAGCGGTCTTCTGGTCAGACTCCGAAAAAGGGCACATCGCGCACCACTCCCCAGCATTCTTCTTGCCAATGTCCAGTCTCTTGACAACAAGGTTGATGAAATCTGAGCAAGGGTAGCATTCCAGAGGGACATCAGAGACTGCAACGTTCTCTGCTTCACGGAAACATGGCTTACTGGGAAGACGCTATCCGATGCGGTGCAGCCAACGGGTTTCTCCACGCATCGCGCCGACAGAAACAAACATCTTTCTGGTAAGAAGAGTGGCGGGAGCGTATGCCTCATGACTAACGAGACATGGTGTGATGAAGGAAACATACAGGAACTCAAATCCTTCTGTTCACCTGATTTAGAATTCCTCACAATCAAATGTAGACCGCATTATCTTCCAAGAGAATTCTCTTCGATTATAATCACAGCCGTATATATCCCCCCCCAAGCAGACACGTCGATGGCTCTGAACGAACTTTATTTAACTCTTTGCAAACTGGAAACCATTTATCCGGAGGCTGCATTCATTGTAGCTGGGGATTTTAACAAAGCTAATCTGAAAACAAGACTCCCTAAATTTTATCAGCATATCGATTGCGCAACCAGGGGTGGTAAAACCTTGGATCACTGTTACTCTAACTTCCGCGACGCATATAAGGCCCTGCCCCGCCCCCCTTTCGGAAAAGCTGACCACGACTCCATTTTGTTGATCCCTGCCTACAGGCAGAAACTGAAACAAGAGGCTCCCACGCTGAGGTCTGTCCAACGCTGGTCAGACCAAGCTGACTCCACACTCCAAGACTGCTTCCATCACGTGGACTGGGACATGTTTCGTATTGCGTCAGATAAAAATATTGACGAATACGCTGATTCGGTGTGCGAGTTCATTAGAACGTGCGTTGAAGATGTCGTTCCCATAGCAACGATAAAAACATTCCCTAACCAGAAACCGTGGATTGATGGCAGCATTCGCGTGAAACTGAAAGCGCGAACCACTGCTTTTAATCAGGGCAAGGTGTCTGGCAACATGACCGAATACAAACAGTGCAGCTATTCCCTCCGCAAGGCTATTAAACAAGCTAAGCGTCAGTACAGAGACAAAGTAGAATCTCAATTCAACGGCTCAGACACAAGAGGCATGTGGCAGGGTCTACAGTCAATCACGGACTACAAGAAGAGCCCAGCCCAGTCACGGACCAGGATGTCTTGCTCCCAGGCAGACTAAATAACTTTTTTGCCCGCTTTGAGGACAATACAGTGCCACTGACACGGCCTGCAACGAAAACATGCGGTCTCTCCTTCACTGCAGCCGAGGTGAGTAAGACATTTAAACGTGTTAACCCTCGCAAGGCTGCAGGCCCAGACGGCATCCCCAGCCGCGCCCTCAGAGCATGCGCAGACCAGCTGGCCGGTGTGTTTACGGACATATTCAATCAATCCCTATACCAGTCTGCTGTTCCCACATGCTTCAAGAGGGCCACCATTGTTCCTGTTCCCAAGAAAGCTAAGGTAACTGAGCTAAACGACTACCGCCCCGTAGCACTCACTTCCGTCATCATGAAGTGCTTTGAGAGACTAGTCAAGGACCATATCACCTCCACCCTACCTGACACCCTAGACCCACTCCAATTTGCTTACCGCCCAAATAGGTCCACAGACGATGCAATCTCAACCACACTGCACACTGCCCTAACCCACCTGGACAAGAGGAATACCTATGTGAGAATGCTGTTCATCGACTACAGCTCGGCATTCAACACCATAGTACCCTCCAAGCTCGTCATCAAGCTCGAGACCCTGGGTCTCGACCCCGCCCTGTGCAACTGGGTACTGGACTTCCTGACGGGCCGCCCCCAGGTGGTGAGGGTTGGCAACAACATCTCCTCCCCGCTGATCCTCAACACGGGGGCCCCACAAGGGTGCGTTCTGAGCCCTCTCCTGTACTCCCTGTTCACCCACGACTGCGTGGCCACATACGCCTCCGACTCAATCATCAAGTTTGCGGACGACACAACAGTGGTAGGCTTGATTACCAACAACGACGAGACGAGACGGCCTACAGGGAGGAGGTGAGGGCCCTCGGAGTGTGGTGTCAGGAAAATAACCTCACACTCAACGTCAACAAAACTAAAGAGATGATTGTGGACTTCAGGAAACAGCAGAGGGAACACCCCCCTATCCACATCGATGGAACAGTAGTGGAGAGGGTAGCAAGTTTTAAGTTCCTCGAGAGACTGAAAAACAGCTTCAGCAACCACTAACATTGACTGGCTGTTGCCAACACACTGTCATTGACACTGACCCAACTCCAGCCACTTTAATAATGGGAATTGATGGGAAATGATGTAAATATATCACTAGCCACTTTAAACAATGCTACCTTATATAATGTTACTTACCCTACATTATTCATCTCATATGCATACGTATATACTGTACTCTACATCATCGACTGCATCCTTATGTAATACATGTATCACTAGCCACTTTAACTATGCCACTTTGTTTACTTTGTCTACATACTCATCTCATATGTATATACTGTACTCGATACCATCTACTGTATGCTGCTCTGTACCATAACTCATTCATATATCCTTATGTACATATTCTTTATCCCCTTACACTGTGTATAAGAGAGTAGTTTTGGAATTGTTAGTTAGATTACTTGTTGGTTATCACTGCATTGTCAGAACTAGAAGCACAAGCATTTCGCTACACTCGCATTAACATCTGCTAACCATGTGTATGTGACAAATAAAATTTGATTTGATTTGATTTGATTTTTATAATTCTACTAATTACATAACACTTGAAATAAACGCTGGCTCTGATGAAATGTTGGGTCCACAGAACTGTCTGGACGGCCAGGAATGTTTGACTGAGCTGGGTATCTTGTACAGTGGTTCATGCTTTAAAAGTTGCGTCATACTGCGGCACACCTTGCTGCAGCATTCTGTGGCATACTAATTGTCAGCCATTTTTTCTGTTAATGTAAGTTATTGCTAGTTTGACCACCAGAGGGCATCTTTGAGAAGCATTTGATAATTTTCCATATTGCAGGCTCGCGGGAGACCGGGGTTCAATCCCCCAACGGGCAGGAAGGAGTAGGCTGTCCTTGTAAATAAGTTAGTTCTTAACTGATTCCATTTGTGTTATTTCATAGTTGTGATGTCTTCACTATTATTCTACAACGTAGAAATATCCTGGAATGAGTAGGTGTTTCCAAACTTTTGACTGGTACTTTCTCAATTAATTTGATTAAAATGATGGTGTTTCTATTCCATGAAAAACAAAAAACCCTCTGAATTTCTATTAGGATGGAATGGAAAATATGGCGCTGTACAACATGACGGTCGGCAGTACAGTACTGGGCTATTTAGCTAAAGAATCCCTGTGTCTTGCGGTCGGGGCAACTCATAAGCTGGCCATGTCCTATTTGTTTCATAGTCGATATATAATCACATTTCATGACAGTGTAACGGTAGCTTCTTTTACAGGAGGATGAAAGAACACAATATGTCTGTCAGGGAATGCTATTCTGATATGTCAGATGAAGAGTTAGACCAGAAAGTCAGGGCCATTAAGGCAAGGATGCCCCTTGCCGGCTTTAAGATGGTCAAAGAAAGTCTCAGAGCAATGGGCCATCGTGTACAATGGAGAATATTTAGGGAGTCAGGTACTGTATCATTGCCAGATTGATCCAGCTTTGTTGCGTTGCTCGGCAAAAATACTCTCTTCCTGCTCCCCTGTCTCTCGTCCACATTGATCCAAAACATAAATTGATAAGGTATTAAGATGTATAGTGTCTCCATCAAATCTAAGAAGTCATTTGAACTTTTTTATTCTTACTTATTCCAAGACACATTTTCAATGATGTATGAAATTGGAGTTGTTCTTCATCAACTGGTAATACATACATAATGAAGCAGGCTAATAGATTTAACATTTCACTTTTAATTCCAATGCTTTCAAGATACAACAGGTATGTATATTATTTTGTATGCGTATTGCAGATATCCCATCACCTAATGAACAACCACAATACCAGTCTGGTGTTAATCTTTCTGTGTTGTGTTGGCGTCAAAATGACATCTGCTGCTTTAGATTCAACGGTCATATCTCAGTTATTGTTTTCATATCTACAAAAAATAAACAATTTTATTTACTTTCAGAGTGCAAGCTGATCAACTGGTCAAAAATGTAGATATTGCCAGATGTTCACTGTCCGAGGAACAGGCCGTGGAATCTTTATTCATGGCGATCGTGTCCATAACCAGAGGTAATTCAACTGTTCTGTGTTCTCTTTCTCTCTTCCTCTCTGTCTTGTTGTACATGGAACCTGTCTCACATGCACAGTTTGGAGGAAGAAGGATACCCTGACCTGTCTAATTCTATCCACCTCTTCTGTGTGGGATATGTGTTCCTACCTCGTCTGCAGCATTTCACAGAGAGTTGGAATAATCACCCTTTAAGTACAGAGGCAAATCTGACACCTCAGCAGCTGTTGTCTTAGCACTACACAACTGATTCAAACGATCAAGTCATCATCAAGCAAGTGGTATTTATGTCTAATAATGACATTATCTTCTATTGTTTGTCCTCATGTGTCGGTTTTTCAGCATAAGGTTTTCTGTAAGGTACAGGCTACAATGTGGGGATCTCAAGACTGGTACAATGCATGTACGTATATAGGACTTGCATCCTTGGCACAATAAAGTTATTATATTCAAAATCAAATCAAATACAAATCAAATGTATTTGTCACATACACATGGTTAGCAGATGTTAATGCGAGTGTAGCGAAATGCTTGTGCTTCTAGTTCCGACAATGCAGTAATAACCAACGAGTAATCTAACCTAACAATTCCAAAACTACTACCTTATACACACAAATGTAAAGGGATAAGAAATTGTACATAAAAATATATGAATGAGTGATGGTACAGTGGCTAATGATACATGTATTACATAAAGATGCAGTAGATGATAGAGTACAGTATATACCTATACATATGAGATGAATAATGTAGGGTATGTAAACATTATATTAAGTAGCATTGTTTAAAGTGGCTAGTGATATATTTTAAATCAATTTCCATCAATTCCCATTATTAAAGTGGCTGGAGTTGAGTCAGTGTGTTGGCAGCAGCCACTCAATGTTAGTGGTGGCTGTTTAACAGTCTGATGGCCTGGAGATAGAAGCTGTTTTTCAGTCTCTCGGTCCCAGCTTTGATGCACCTGTACTGACCTCGCCTTCTGGATGATAGCGGGGTGAACAGGCAGTGGCTCGGGTGGTTGTTGTCCTTGATGATCTTTATGGCCTTCCCGTGACATCGGGTGGTGTAGGTGTCCTGGAGGGCAGGTAGTTTGCCCCCGGTGATGCGTTGTGCAGACCTCACTACCCTCTGGAGAGCCTTACGGTTGTGGGCGGAGCAGTTGCCGTACCAGGCGGTAATACAGCCCGACAGGATGCTCTCGATTGTGCATCTGTAGAAGTTTGTGAGTGTTTTTGGTGACAAGCCGAATTTCTTCAGCCTCCTGAGGTTGCTGTCTGTGTGAGTGGACCAATTCAGTTTGTCTGTGATGTGTATGCCGAGGAACTTAAAACTTACTACACTCTCCACTACTGTCCCATTGATATGGATAGGGGGGTGCTCCCTCTGCTGTTTCCTGAAGTCCACTATGATCTCCTTTGTTTTGTTGACATTGAGTGTGAGGTTATTTTCCTTCTCCTCTTCTACCCACTCTGTTACTTCCCCTCTTCTATCCACTCTGTTACTTCCCCTCTTCTATCCACTCTGTTACTCCTCCTCTTCTACCCACTCTGTTACTTCTCCTCCTCTACCCACTCTGTTACTTTCCCTCTTATATCCACTCTGTTACTTCTCCTCTTCTACCCACTCTGTTACTTCCCCTCTTCTACCCACTCTGTTACTTCTTCTCTTCTACCCACTCTGTTACTTCTTCTCTTCTACCCACTCTGTTACTTCTTCTCTTCTACCCACTCTGTTACTTCCCCTCTTCTATCCAACTCCTCCCTGTAGGCCGTCTCGTCGTTGTTGGTAATCAAGCCTACCACTGTAGTGTCGTCCGCAAACTTGATGATTGAGTTGGAGGCGTGCGTGGCCACGCAGTCGTGGGTGAACAGGGAGTACAGGAGAGGGCTCAGAACGCACCCTTGTGGGGCCCCAGTGTTGAGGATCAGCGGGGTGGAGATGTTGTTACCTACTCTCACCACCTGGGGGCGGCCCGTCAGGAAGTCCAGTACCCAGTTGCACAGGGCGGGGTCTTTTTTTTTTTTTACCTTTATTTTACTAGGCAAGTCAGTTAAGAACAAATTCTTATTTTCAATGACGGCCTAGGAACAGTGGGTTAACTGCCTGTTCAGGGGCAGAACGACAGATTTGTACCTTGTCAGCTCGGGGATTCGAACTTGCAACCTTTCGGTTACTAGTCCAACGCTCTAACCACTAGGCTACGCTGGTGGCCCTCTTGAAGCATGTGGGAACAGCAGACTGGGATAAGGATTGATTGAATATGTCCGTAAACACACCAGCCAGCTGGTCTGAGCATGCTCTGAGGGCGCGGCTGGGGATGCCGTCTGGGCCTGCAGCCTTGCTACTATTCTACTCAATCCATAGGCTTCATTAATGCCATTCAGACTTGAAGTTGATTCAACAACCATGATAGCTGAGGTATGAATATTAGTTCAGAACCTAACGGTTTATGGTCCATACACAGATCGGCTACATACTCCGGCTACATACACATCAGTATTTTTATCCCCCAATACACAATAAGAAAGTAAATAGTTAGATAGCTATGTTACTTCTGCTGCATTGCACGGTAAGGCAAGCTTACACAATTGTATATTTGCATTAAATGCTTTAGCTACCTGGATTCTTTACATCCACTGTTTCCATAGACAACAGCCTGGTTTGCTGGTTTTCTCAGGAGTCCCTAAAACAGTAAACAACATGAATTACAATGTCATACTGTACTCATGTCACAACACCAGCTAGCTAGCTGGCTAATGTGAGCTAATCAGTTAACCTCTTACCTCTACCTGGGACGCTTGCGTCCCAACTAGAGCTCTGGAAATGCAAATGCGCTACGCTAAATGCTAATAGTATTAGTTAAAACTCAAAAGTTCATTAAAATACACATGCAGGGTATCAAATTAAAGCTACACTCGTTGTGAATCCAGGCAACAAGTCAGATTTTTAAAATGCTTTTCGGCGACAGCATGAGAAGCTATTATCTGATAGCATGCACCAATACACTACAACAGAAAAGCACAGCAGGGGACGTAAACAAAATAATTAGCATTTCGGCGTTACACAAACCGCACAATAAAATAGAAAACAGTCATTACCTTTCACCATCTTCTTTGTTGGCAATCCTAGATGTCCCATAAACACTATTGGGTCTTTATTTCGATTAAATCGGGCCATATAAAGCCAAGATATCGTTATATGTAGACTGTGTGATAAACGAAAAAAACAGCGATTTCACAACGTAACGTCATTTTTTAAAATTCAAAAAGTAGACGATAAACTTTCACAAAACACTTCGAAATACGTTTGTAATGCTACTTTAGGTATTAGTAAACGTTAATAAGCGATAAAAATAATCCGTAGGCGATGTAGATATCATTAGCTGTCGTCTTGGAAAAAATTTCAGGAGAGAGCTCTTCCGGAATGATCTGGGCGGAGACCGGAGGTAAGCGGTGCCCTCTTTCGGTTCAACCAAGAATCAAAGATGATTAAATTCACAAGATACTCGACAACATGGGGATGCTGTGGGAGTTGAATGCTCGGTCTTATCTAATTCGGCTCACTGTTAACAATTGCGGTAGTGGCGCAAGGATATTTATTTCCATTTTCTGTGATCAGGTTTTCCTGCGCTTTCCGATGTAACGCACGTTATGTAATAGCCACAGTCGTGATTTAACCAGTTTTAAAAACGTCCGAGGGTTTCCTATACACACATTCTAACCATATGAACGTACTATATTCCTGGCATGAGTAGCAGGGCGCTGAAATGTTGCGCGATTTTTAACAAAATTTTCAAAAAAGTAGAGGGTCGACTGAAGAGGTTAACTTGCTAAATCACAACTTTTTTAAATTAACTTTATGACCAAAAAATATGCACAATCATTTGTCTCTACATTAACTAACATATTCCTCTCAATTGTACATTTTTAGCTTAACTCGTAGTGACGTTATAATTACTTACATTTGCTTCCTCCGTAATGTTTTGTCAGCCATCTTTGTTGAAGAAAGTCACCAGGGATGGGTGGCTGGCATCAAATTCATCATTGGAACCACTCGACATGATTGGTCATATAAAAACCTTGGCACACAAATGCATAATGAGTGCTCTAACTCCCCTTGTGGTGGTCTGGAGCGGGGTGAACTTGCAACCTTTAAAGAAGGAACCACCGTACAGGTAGGTTGGGGTCCTGCTGGTTACTTTTTTTTGTGGTTGCTTTGAAAAACAACTGAACAGAGGATTATTTTGATGTTCACCGTACCCCAGATATGGCTGCATCTTCCTCCCCTTGTCCTTCAGAGCGATGTTATCTATAGATGGCTCTTGCTGTTCCTTGTCCTTCAGAGCGATGCGATCTTTAGATGTCTGTGCTGTTCCATGTCCTTCAGAGCGAGGCTATCTTTAGATGTCTGTGCTGTTCCTTGTCCTTCAGAGCGATGCTATCTTTAGACAGCTGTGCTGTTCCTTGTCCTTCAGAGCGAGGCTATCTTTAGATGTCTGTGCTGTTCCATGTCCTTCAGAGCGATGAACCACCATTTTGACCTTACTACGCCAATGAACCGCCATTTTGACCTTACTACACAAATGAACCGCCATTTTGACCTTACTACGCCAATGAACCACCATTTTGACCTTACTACGCCAATGAACCGCCATTTTGACTTTACTACGCCAATGAACCGCCATTTTGACCTTACTACGCCAATGAACCGCCATTTTGACCTTACTACGCCAATGAACTGCCATTTTGACCTTACTACGCCAATGAACTGCCATTTTGACTGCAACATTCTAACAGTTTAATAAATAAAAGCTTTCGGAAAAATAATCATTTGGTTGTTTTTATGAAAGTCTTGGGTAACATTAGAATATGAAAAACAATTATTTAAAAGAACACAATAGCATTTTTATTAGTTTGTTACTTTAGGTGATATGCTACTATAGGATAGCAGTGGTTATTCTTGGAAAAAGTTATATTTTGAAACAGAGCTCATCTCTTAATTTTTGGGGGGGAGATATTTTGCAAAGGTACATGTTTTGGAAACCTCGGAATTTGCTCTTTCTGATACTATATAGAAATCAAAACGTCTTACCTGCATGGAACTCTGTAGGAGTATTTGAAAAGGTCACTTTTGGGCATGCCGAGAAAAGAAACACGTCCTCCTAAAACTGCTTGGAACACAAATTATGTTTGTGATATCGAACTTCGTACAACATATGTGTGTTAATACTCTCCTCTCTGTCAGAATGTGTAGTTTAATACTCTCCTCTGTGTCAGAATGTGTAGTTTAATATCCTCTGTGTCAAAAGGTGTAGTTTAATACTCTCCTCTATGTCAGAATGTGTAGTTTAATACTCTCCTTTGTGTCAGAAGGTGTAGTTTAATACCCTCTGTGTCAGGCAGTGTAGTTTAATACTCTCCTCTCTCAGAATGTGTAGTTTAATACTCTCCTTTGTGTCAGAAGGTGTAGTTTAATACCCTTTGTGTCAGGCAGTGTAGTTTAATACTCTCCTCTCTCAGAATGTGTAGTTTAATACTCTCCTTTGTGTCAGAATGTGTAGTTTAATACCCTCTGTGTCAGGCAGTGTAGTTTAATACTCTCCTCTCTCAGAATGTGTAGTTTAATACTCTCCTTTGTGTCAGAAGGTGTAGTTTAATACCCTCTGTGTCAGGCAGTGTAGTTTAATACTCTCCTCTCTCAGAATGTGTAGTTTAATACTCTCCTTTGTGTCAGAAGGTGTAGTTTAATACCCTCTGTGTCAGGCAGTGTAGTTTAATACTCTCCTCTCTCAGAATGTGTAGTTTAATACTCTCCTTTGTGTCAGGCAGTGTAGTTTATTATCCTCTGTGCCAAAAAAGGGAAAATCTAGTAGACATTTTGCCAGGGGCCACAGCTTGTTTAGATTTCAAGGAAACAGTTTCATATTCACAGGGCTTTGACTGTCACAGAAGATGGACAAAGGTACAAATCACTTCCCATGAATGTGAAATTTGTTTGGACAGGACTTGTTTTGATAACACACATGTTTTTAGAGTACTGCATATAACATGACATAGGGTAGGTTATATTGACGAGTGTCCCCTACTTAGACAACCAGCCAGCCATAGGAATAATATTGCACACTATGATAGTGTTACACCCCGCATACCATAAACATTGACATTAAACCCCAGGTCACAGGCAGAGCAGTGTAGTGACTGCCAGCATTAGCCTGCTCTTTACAAGCCTGTGTAAAGACCAGTTACATTGATCTAAAGCACAGTCGGGATATGAGACAGCCCACCGCCAGTCAGACCCTGGAGTATTATCTTTGTTGAGCTTTTATAAATCATATGGCCACAAATGTAGCAGTTTGAATATGTTCGACCAAACAGTATAACAATGAAGACCCAATATATACCTGTATAGCCTGTACAGTCATTCAGAAGTCAATAGCTGTGTTTGAAAAACCCATACTAACATAATGTATACTACATACTTATTAATGAGTATATACTACATCAAATCGAATCACATTTTATTGGTCACATACACATGGTTATCAGATGTTATTGCGAGTGTAGCTAAATGCTTCTAGATCTGACAGTGCTGCAGTATCTAATAGGTAATATCTAACAACAGTGCTGCAGTATCTAATAGGTAATATCTAACAACAGTGCTGCAGTATCTAATAGGTAATATCTAACAACAGTGCTGCAGTATCTAATAGGTAATATCTAACAACAGTGCTGCAGTATCTAATAGGTAATATCTAACAACAGTGCTGCAGTATCTAATAGGTAATATCTAACAACAGTGCTGCAGTATCTAATAGGTAATATCTAACAACAGTGCTGCAGTATCTAATAGGTAATATCTAACAACAGTGCTGCAGTATCTAATAGGTAATATCTAACAACAGTGCTGCAGTATCTAATAGGTAATATCTAACAACAGTGCTGCAGTATCTAATAGGTAATATCTAACAACAGTGCTGCAGTATCTAATAGGTAATATCTAACAACAGTGCTGCAGTATCTAATAGGTAATATCTAACAACAGTGCTGCAGTATCTAATAGGTAATATCTAACAACAGTGCTGCAGTATCTAATAGGTAATATCTAACAACAGTGCTAGTATCTAATAGGTAATATCTAACAACAGTGCTGCAGTATCTAATAGGTAATATCTAACAACAGTGCTGCAGTATCTAATAGGTAATATCTAACAACAGTGCTGCAGTATCTAATAGGTAATATCTAACAACAGTGCTGCAGTATCTAATAGGTAATATCTAACAACAGTGCTGCAGTATCTAATAGGTAATATCTAACAACAGTGCTGCAGTATCTAATAGGTAATATCTAACAAAGTGCTGCAGTAATATCTAACAACAGTGCTGCAGTATCTAATAGTATCTCTAGTATCTAATAGGTAATATCTAACAACAGTGCTGCAGTATCTAATAGGTAATATCTAACAACAGTGCTGCAGTATCTAATAGGTAATATCTAACAACAGTGCTGCAGTATCTAATAGGTAATATCTAACAACAGTGCTGCAGTATCTAATAGGTAATATCTAACAACAGTGCTGCAGTATCTAATAGGTAATATCTAACAACAGTGCTGTATCTAATAGTAATATCTATCAGTGCTAATAGGTAATATCTAACAACAGTGCTGCAGTATCTAATAGGTAATATCTAACAACAGTGCTGCAGTATCTAATAGGTAATATCTAACAACAGTGCTGCAGTATCTAATAGGTAATATCTAACAACAGTGCTGCAGTATCTAATAGGTAATATCTAACAACACCTAATACAGACAATCTAGTAAAGGATGAGAATATATAATATAAAATATATGGATGAACAGTGACAGAGAGGCTAAGATGCAATAGATAGTAAAGAATAGATAGTGAAGGATGCAGTATTCAGTATAAACATATGAGATGAGTAATGTGAGATATGTAAACATTATTAAAGTGGCATTATTAAAGTGACTGGTGTTCCATTTATTAAAAGTGGCCAATGATATCAAGTCTGTAGGTAGGCAGCCACCTCTCTGTGTTAGTGGTGGCTGTTAAACAATCAGATGGCCTTGAGATAGAAGCTGTTTTTCATTCTCTCTGTCCCAGCTCTGATGCACCTGTACTGACCTCGCCTTCTGGATGGAAGTGGGATGAACAGGTAGGGGCTCAGGTGGTTATTGTCCTTGATTTCTTTTTTCCTTCCTGTGACATTGGGTGTCCTGGAGGGCAGGTAGTTTGCCCCCGGTGATGCGTTGTGCAGTACCAGGCGGTCATACAGCCCGACAGGATGCTCTCAATTGTGCACCTGTAAAAGTTTGTGAGGGTTTTCGGTGACAAGCCACATTTTTTTCAGCCTCCTGAGGTTGAAGAGGCGCTTTTGCGCAACCTTCACCACACTTTCTGTGCGTGGACCATTTCAGTTTGTACACCGAGGAACTTAAAACTTTCCACTTTCTCCACTGCTGTCCCGTCGATGTGGATAGGGGGGTGCTCCCTTTGCTGTTCACTGAAGTCCATGATCATCTCTTTTGTTTTGCTGACATTGAGTGAGAGGTTATTTTCCTGACACCACACTTCGAAGGCCCTCACCTCCTCCCTGTAGGCTGTCTCGTTGTTGTTGGTAATCAAGCCTACTACTGTAGTGTCGTCTGCAAACTTGATGATTGAGTTGGAGGCGTGCATGACCACGCAGTCGTGGGTGAACAGCCAGTACAGGAGAGGGCTGAGAACACACCCTTGTGGGGTTCCAGTGTTGAGGATCAGCGGAGTGGAGATGTTGTTTCCTACTTTCACCACCTGCGGGCAGCCCGTCAGGAAGTCCAGGACCCAGTTGCACAGGGCGGGGTTGAGACCCCGAACTCAATCCCTCCAAACTCAAGCTTAATGATGAGTTTGGAGAGATTGCATCGTCTGTGGACCTATTGGGGCGGTAAGAAAATTGAAGTGGGTCTAGGGTATCAGGTAAGGTGATGTTTTATTTATTTTACCTTTATTTAACTAGGCAAGTCAGTTAAGAACAAATTCTTATTTTCAATGATGGCCTAGGAACTGTGGGTTAACTGCATGTTCAGGGGCAGAACGACAGATTTGTACCTTGTCAGCGCAGGGGTTTGAACTTGCAACCTTCCGGTTACTAGTCCAACGCTCTAACCACTAGGCTACCCTGCCGTCCCATGATCCTTGACTAGTCTCTCAAAGTACTTCATGATGACAGAAGTGAGTGCCACGGGGCAATAGTAATTTAGTTCAGTTACCTTAGCTTTCTTGGGACAGGAACAATGGTGGCCATCTTGAAGCATGTGGGGACAGCAGACTGGGATTGATTGAATATATCCGTAAACATACCAGCCAGTTGGTCTGCGCATGCTCAGAGGACGCGGCTAGGGATGCTATCTAAACCTTGGGAGGGTTAACACGTTTAAATATTTTACAGAGAGCCCACTTTCTTGGGTAGCGGGCCGTGTCGGTGGCACTGTATTGTCCTCAAAGCGCTCAAATAAGTTGTTTAATTTGTCTGGGAGCAAGATGTCTCGTGTTTGAGCCATTGAATTGCGACTCCACTTGGTCTCTATCGTGACGCTTGCTTATTTGATTGCTTTATAGAGGGAATAACTACACTGTTTGTATTCGGTTCTTTCCAGTCACCTTGCCATGACTAAATGCAGTGGTACGTGTTTCCAGTCACCTTGCCATGACTAAATGCAGTGGTACGTGTTTCCAGTCACCTTGCCATGACTAAATGCAGTGGTACGTGTTTCCAGTCACCTTGCCATGACTAAATGCAGTGGTATGTGTTTCCAGTCACCTTGCCATGACTAAATGCA
The DNA here is from genome assembly GCF_034236695.1 of Oncorhynchus nerka. Lineage (NCBI taxonomy): Eukaryota > Metazoa > Chordata > Actinopteri > Salmoniformes > Salmonidae > Oncorhynchus > Oncorhynchus nerka. The sequence continues at coordinate 10,165,915 of NC_088406.1, forward strand.
GTGGTATGTGTTTCCAGTCACCTTGCCATGACTAAATGCAGTGGTATGTGTTTCCAGTCACCTTGCCATGACTAAATGCAGTGGTACGTGTTTCCAGTCACCTTGCCATGACTAAATGCAGTGGTACGTGTTTCCAGTTTTGCCCGAATGCTGCCATCAATCCACAGTTTCTAGTTAGGGAAGGTTTTAATAGTCGCTGTGGAAACAACATCTCCTATACACTACCTTATATACTCGCTCACCGAATCTGCGTATACAATGTTATTGTCTGAGGCTACCTGGAACATATTCTTGTCCACGTGATCGAAGCAATCTTGAAGCATGGAATCCGATTGGTCAGACCAGCGTTGGATAGACCTAAGCACGGGGGCTTCCTGTTTTAGTTTCTGCCTATAGGAGGGGAGCAACAAGATGGAGTCTTGGCCAGATTTGCCAAAGGTAGGGCGGGGGAGGGCCTTATAAGCATTGCAGAAGTTAGAGTAGTAGTGGTCGAGTGTGCTACTCGCTCGTGTACTGCAATCGATATGCTGATAGAATTTAGGTAGCCTTGTTCTCAGATTAATTCTGTTAAAATCCCCAGCTACAATAAATGCAGCCTCAGGATATATGGTTTCCAGTTTGCATAAAGTCCAGTGAAGTTCCTTGATGGCCGTCTTGGTATCCGCTTGCAGGGGTATATACACGGCTGTGACGATAATCGAGGAAATGCCCTGGGAGGTGCAGACAAAGGATCTGCTTGTGCTGGTAAGTTGACATCTTTCTGATATCCAATAGTTCTTCCCGGATGTATTTAATAACACTTAAGGTTTTCTGGGCTAACAATGTAAGAAATAATACATAAAAAAACAAAATACTGCACAGTTTCCTAAGGACTTGAAGCGAAGCTGCCATCTCTATCTTGCATACTATATACTATATACTGCTAGATTTTTTTAGTATACTGTAAACGAAAGGTATCATTTCAGTTGAGCATACTAGGGCTTTGACTGTCCACTGGAAGTTGATGCTGTTGCTAGGCAACCTCTTGCTAGTTTGTTAGCATGTGTGGTTAGTGTGGTTAGTGTAGTTCGTATGAGTAGTATGGTTAGTGTGGTTAGTGTGGTTAGTGTGGGTAGTGTGGTTAGTGTGGTTAGTGTAGTTAGTGTAGTTAGTGTAGTTCGTATGGGTAGTGTGGTTAGTGTGGTTAGTGTGGTTAGTGTAGTTCATATGGGTAGTGTGGTTAGTGTGGTTAGTGTAGTTAGTGTGGGTAGTGTGGTTAGTGTAGTTCATATGGGTAGTGTGGTTAGTGTGAGTAGTGTGGGTAGTGTAGTTAGTGTGGGTAGTGTGGTTAGTGTAGTTAGTGTGGGTAGTGTGGTTAGTGTAGTTCGTGTGGGTAGTGTGGTTAGTGTGGGTAGTGTGGTTAGTATGGGTAGTGTAGTTAGTGTGGGTAGTGTGGTTAGTATGGGTAGTGGGGTTAGTGTAGTTAGTGTGGGTAGTGTGGGTAGTGTGGTTAGTGTGGTTAGTATGGGTAGTGTGGTTAGTGTGGGTAGTGTGGTTAGTGTAGTTAGTGTGGGTAGTGTGGGTAGTGTGGTTAGTGTGGTTAGTATGGGTAGTGTGGTTAGTGTGGGTAGTGTGGGTAGTGTGGGTAGTGTGGGTAGTGTGGGTAGTGTGGGTAGTGTGGTTAGTGTGGTTAATGTGGTTAGTGTGGTTGGTGTGGTTGGTGTGGTTGGTGTGGTTAGTGTGGTTAGTGTGGTTAGTGTGGTTAATGTGGTTAGTGTGGTTAATGTGGTTAGTATGGTTAATGTGGTTAGTATGGTTAATGTGGTTAGTGTGGGTAGTGTGGTTAGTATGGGTAGTGTGGTTAGTATGGGTAGTGTGGTTAGTGTGGTTAGTGTGGGTGGTGTGGTTAGTGTGGTTAATGTGGTTAGTGTGGGTGGTGTGGTTAGTATGGGTAGTGTGGTTAGTATGGGTAGTGTGGTTAGTGTGGTTAGTGTGGTTAGTATTGGAACACAGCTAGTATCTCTATATGTTCCTGTTCAGGGAGTCATATCAACCGTCACGAGTAAACCGTTAGTCTGACGTTATTAAGCGTTGGTACTGTTATGGAACCTCCAGGAATGGCTTTGACAATATGTTTCACACCAGTAGCAAGTTTCAGTCATTACCATGACATCACTGAGGCCACATGGTCTCTGAAGTCTGTCCCACAGAGATGACCTCATAGCGTTCGGCAGCAGAACAATTTCACTATGACATCACAGTTAAAACAGACATTCTTAATAGTCATTGTAAGGGGGGGGGGTCTTTCATTGCTATACCATCACATCCATTACTAACGTGCTGTAGTACACATACATCTTTGTGACAGTTATAATGACTAAAACAGGGAGGGATCCTTTCATTAGCGTCTAGTGTTCAAATATCATGTTTCTGTATTTGACTCTGTCCAGGTCTCTGCCTGTGACTCTGTGAACAGAGAACACCACCATGTTCGTGAGAGTCTCGTTTTTTAATAGAAGAGTCATATTAGGAGTCATATTAGTTTGTAGCCCAAACTGTTCAGAAGCTACATACGTTTTTGTGAGAAGACTGATTTTCGGGATGTCTCCCGGATGTTCTTCGGATGTTCCTCGGAGGTCTCCTGGATGTCTCCAGGATGTCTCCAGGATGTCTCCAGGATGTTCTTCGGATGTTCCTCGGAGGTCTCCCGGATGTCTCCAGGATGTTCTTCGGATGTTCCTCGGAGGTCTCCCGGATGTCTCCCGGTCTGACAAACACCATTGTGGCTCGGCCACTTTCCATCACTGATGCAGATGGCCGACATCTACGGATGCGGTGGATTGAGACACAGCTCATGATAAATGTAAATTAAAAGTGTGGAAAAAAGTGTTGACAGTCCTGAATAAAATCTTAAACATAAATTCACTTGTAAAAAACAGCAGCTCCTTGCTGTATTTGTTGACAGTCTCTCTAGTCATGGTTTTTAAAGTTTCGAAATCTCACACAGTGGAGTCGACTATCAACTTCCCTTTGGGCTCCTGGAAGCTGCAGAGTGCAGACAATGTGATCTGATTGGCCAGCGGTAGGCCTACAGGTGCACTTGATATTCTCTCCGTGCCCCGTCAGGTAGGCGGAGTTTGTACCTTCAGACACATGAAATGGGACAGGAAGACAGCTCTTCTGTCCCATAGAGTCTCTATAGAGACAGGGAGCCAGCTCTTCTGTCCCATAGAGTCTCTATAGAGACAGGGAGACAGCTCTTCTGTCCCATATAGTCTCAATAGAGACCGGAAGACAACTCTTCTGTCCCATAAAGTCTCTATAGAGACAGAAAGACAGCTTTTCTGTCTATAGACGCAGGAAATTGCTGTCACTTCAAATGCCATGGAAATAATTCAGAACCAGGCCACCAGCACTCAGAACTAGCATTGTGTTCAAATCGCTCACCGCACATTCCATGGCACTTCATCGACACCATGCGCCTTGAGTTCAGCTGGGGAATAATTACACACTTGCATACCTCCTCTGTCCCTTGGGGTGAGGAGCTGGCCTACTGTTTCTACTCTTTAGGAGCGTGTTTCCATGTTCTGTGAAGTGACATCTCATTGTTTCCAGTGGGAGTAAGAGGCCCAGGTCTGAGGGATGATGAAGGGCAAAACGTGTTGAAATGATACGTTCCACAGCCCTGACACAGGACCCTTCTAGAGAGTAGGTGTTCTGAGTTCTAGTAGAAACATTCCACAGCCCTGACACAGGACCCTTCTAGAGAAACAGTGTTCTGAGCTCTAGTAGAAACATTCTACAGCCCTGACACAGGACCCTTCTAGAGAGTAGGTGTTCTGAGGTCGAGTAGAAACATTCCACAGCCCTGTGACAGGACCCTTCTAGAGAGTAGGTGTTCTGAGGTCTAGTAGAAACATTCTACAGCCCTGACACAGGACCCTTCTAGAGAGACAGCGTTCTGAGCTCTAGTAGAAACATTCTACAGCCCTGACACAGGACCCTTCTAGAGAAACAGTGTTCTGAGCTCTAGTAGAAACATTCTACAGCCCTGACACAGGACCCTTCTAGAGAGACAGCGTTCTGAGCTCTAGTAGAAACATTATACAGCCCTGACACAGGACCCTTCTAGAGAAACAGTGTTCTGAGCTCTAGTAGAAACATTCTACAGCCCTGACACAGGACCCTTCTAGAGAGACAGTGTTCTGAGCTCTAGTAGAAACATTCCACAGCCCTGACACAGGACCATTCTAGAGAAACAGTGTTCTGAGCTCTAGTAGAAACATTCTACAGCCCTGACACAGGACCCTTCTAGAGAGACAGTGTGCTGATGTCTAGTAGAAACATTCTACAGCCCTGACACAGGACCCTTCTAGAGAGTGTTCTGATGTCTAGTAGAAACATTCCACAGCCCTGACACAAGACCCTTCTAGAGAGTGTTCTGATGTCTAGTAGAACTCACTCTAGAAAAACCTCCAAAGAGTTCTACTGTGAACAGTATGCTATCTATTCTATCAAGGTTAATGAGACAGCCTCATCATGCCATGAATAAGGGTAGAGGTGGGGAAGTAGGGGGGGGGTGAAGTTCCTTATCTTTGATAACACATTCTCTGTGAACATTGATATGTACTGTATCCAACCAAGAGAAGTCATAACAGTGTGCTGCTACCTTTCCATTAACCTCTGTTAAGAATCAGGCATGTTTCCACCAGTCTATACCTGTCAAACACATTATTCATACACAGGACAACATCCCCAATCACTGCACTAATACAATATTTATTTAGACCAGGGGAAAGTGTGCCTCCTACTGTCCATCCAACACCACTTCCAGCAGCATCTGGTCTCCCATCCAGAGCACAACCATGTGTGTGTGTCTCCTGACCCCTCCTGTCTCAGCCTACAGTATTTATGCTGCAGTAGTTTATGTGTCGGGGGGCTAGGGTCAGTTTGTTATATCTGGAGTACTTCTCCTGTCCTATTCGGTGTCCTGTGTGAATCTTAGTGTGCGTTCTCTAATTCTCTCCTTCTCTCTTTCTTTCTCTCTCTCGGAGGACCTGAGCCCTAGGACCATGCCCCAGGACAACCTGACATGATGACTCCTTGCTGTCCCCAGTCCACCTGACTGTTCTGCTGCTCCAGTTTCAACTGTTCTGCCTTATTATTATTCGACCATGCTGGTCATTTATGAACATTTGAACATCTTGGCCATGTTCTGTTATAATCTCCATCCGGCACAGCCAGAAGAGGACTGGCCACCCCACATAGCCTGGTTCCTCTCTAGGTTTCTTCCTAGGTTTTGGCCTTTCTAGGGAGTTTTTCCTAGCCACCGTGCTTCTACACCTGCATTGCTTGCTGTTTGGGGTTTTAGGCTGGGTTTCTGTACAGCACTTTGAGATATCAGCTGATGTACGAAGGGCTATATAAATAAATTTGATTTGATTTGAACCAGGACCAACCCTGCTTAGCTTCAGAAGCAAACCAGCAGGTGGTCTACTCACCAGAAGGTGTAGTTTAATACCCTCCTCTGTGTCAGAAGGTGTAGTTTAATACTCTCCTCTGTGTCAGAAGGTGTAGTTTAATACTCTCCTCTGTGTCAGAAGGTGTAGTCTCTGTGTCAGAAGGTGTAGTCCCTGTGTCGGAAGGTGTAGTTTAATACTCTCCTCTGTGTCAGAAGGTGTAGTTTAATACTCTCCTCTGTGTCAGAAGGTGTAGTTTAATACTCTCCTCTGTGTCAGAAGGTGTAGTCTCTGTGTCAGAAGGTGTAGTCCCTGTGTCAGAAGGTGTAGTTTAATACTCTCCTCTGTGTCAGAAGGTGTAGTTTAATACTCTCCTCTGTGTCAGAAGGTGTAGTTTAATACTCTCCTCTGTGTCAGAAGGTGTAGTTTAATACTCTCCTCTGTGTCAGAAGGTGTAGTTTAATACTCTCCTCTGTGTCAGAAGGTGTAGTTTAATACCCTCCTCTTTCAGAAGGTGTAGTTTAATACTCTCCTCTGTGTCAGAAGGTGTAGTCTCTGTGTCAGAAGGTGTAGTTTAATACCCTCCTCTGTGTCAGAAGGTGTAGTTTAATACCCTCCTCTGTCAGAAGGTGTAGTTTAATACCCTCCTCTGTGTCAGAAGGTGTAGTTTAATACCCTCCTCTGTGTCAGAAGGTGTAGTTTAATACCCTCCTCTGTGTCAGAAGGTGTAGTTTAATACCCTCCTCTTTCAGAAGGTGTAGTTTAATACCCTACTCTTTCAGAAGGTGTAGTTTAATACCCTCCTCTTTCAGAAGGTGTAGTTTAATACTCTCCTCTGTGTAAGAAGGTGTAGTTTAATACTCTCCTCTGTGTCAGAAGGTGTAGTTTAATACTCTCCTCTGTGTCAGAAGGTGTAGTTTAATATCCTCTGTGTCAGAAGGTGTAGTCTCTGTGTAAGAAGGTGTAGTTTAATACTCTCCTCTGTGTCAGAAGGTGTAGTTTATTTTTACCCTCCTCTGTGTCAGAAGGTGTAGTTTAATACCCTCCTCTGTGTCAGAAGGTGTAGTTTAATACCCTCCTCTTTCAGAAGGTGTAGTTTAATGACCCTACTCTTTCAGAAGGTGTAGTTTAATACCCTCCTCTTTCAGAAGGTGTAGTTTAATACTCTCCTCTGTGTAAGAAGGTGTAGTTTAATACTCTCCTCTGTGTCAGAAGGTGTAGTTTAATACTCTCCTCTGTGTCAGAAGGTGTAGTTTAATACCCTCCTCTTTCAGAAGGTGTAGTTTAATACTCTCCTCTGTGTCAGAAGGTGTAGTCTCTGTGTCAGAAGGTGTAGTTTAATACCCTCCTCTGTGTCAGAAGGTGTAGTTTAATACCCTCCTCTGTCAGAAGGTGTAGTTTAATACCCTCCTCTGTGTCAGAAGGTGTAGTTTAATACCCTCCTCTGTGTCAGAAGGTGTAGTTTAATACCCTCCTCTGTGTCAGAAGGTGTAGTTTAATACCCTCCTCTTTCAGAAGGTGTAGTTTAATACCCTACTCTTTCAGAAGGTGTAGTTTAATACCCTCCTCTTTCAGAAGGTGTAGTTTAATACTCTCCTCTGTGTAAGAAGGTGTAGTTTAATACTCTCCTCTGTGTCAGAAGGTGTAGTTTAATACTCTCCTCTGTGTCAGAAGGTGTAGTTTAATATCCTCTGTGTCAGAAGGTGTAGTCTCTGTGTAAGAAGGTGTAGTTTAATACTCTCCTCTGTGTCAGAAGGTGTAGTTTAATACCCTCCTCTGTGTCAGAAGGTGTAGTTTAATACCCTCCTCTGTGTCAGAAGGTGTAGTTTAATACCCTCCTCTTTCAGAAGGTGTAGTTTAATACCCTACTCTTTCAGAAGGTGTAGTTTAATACCCTCCTCTTTCAGAAGGTGTAGTTTAATACTCTCCTCTGTGTAAGAAGGTGTAGTTTAATACTCTCCTCTGTGTCAGAAGGTGTAGTTTAATACTCTCCTCTGTGTCAGAAGGTGTAGTTTAATATCCTCTGTGTCAGAAGGTGTAGTTCAATACTCTCCCTTGTGTCAGAAGGTGTAGTCTGTGTCAGAAGGTGTAGTCTCTGTGTCAGAAGGTGTAGTCTCTGTGTCAGAAGGTGTAGTTTAATACCTCCCCACTGTTCTCATCTCCTCTCTGACTACTAACACTAAGCAGGTTATTTTTCACTCTGCCCATTTTAAAATAAATGACAAACTGTATCATGGTCTTCTAAATCTGCAGTCTGTTTGTCTATGTGCAACTGAGTGCAACTGGGTCCTGGACTTCCTGACGGGCTGCCCCCCAGCTGGTGAAGGTAGGAACAACATTTCCACTCCGCTGATCCTCAACACTGGGGCCCCACAAGGGTGTGTTCTCAGCCCTCTCCTGCATTCCCTTTTCACACACAACTGCGTGGCCATGCACGACTCCAACTCAATCATCAAGTTTGCAGACGACACTACAGCAGTAGGCTTGATTACCAAGAACGACGAGACGGCCTACAGGGAGGAGGTGAGGGCCCTCGGAGTATGGTGTCAGGAAAATAACCTCTCACTCAATGTCAGCAAAACAAAAGAGATGATCGTAGAAACAGCAGAGGGAGCACCCCCCTATCCACATCGACGGGACAGCAGTGTAGAAGGTTGGACATTTTAAGTTCCTCAGTGTACATATCACCGACAAACTGAAATGATCCACTCACACAGACAATGTGGTGAAGATGGCGCAACATGGTTACCCGGACTATTTGCATTGAGTGCCTCCTCCACCCCAAACCCTCTTTTACGCTGCTGCTACTCTCTGTTTATCATATATGCATAGTCACTTTCACTATACATTCATGTACATACTACCTCAATTGGCCCGACCAACCAGTGCTCCCGCACATTGGCTAACCGGGCTATCTGCATTGTGTCCAACCCACCACCCGCCAACCCCTTTTTTACGCTTCTGCTACTCTCTGTTCATCATATATGCAATAGTCACTTTAACCATATCTACATGTACATACTACCTCAATCAGCCTGACTAACCGGTGTCTGTATGTAGCCTCGCTACTTTTGTAGCCTCTCTACTGTACATAGCCTGTCTTTTTACTGTTGTTTTATTTCTTTACTTACCTATTGTTCACCGAACACCTTTTTTGCACTATTTGTTAGAGCCTGTAAGGAAGCATTTCACTGTAAGGTCTACCTACACCTGTTGTATTCGGCACACGTGTCAAAGAAACTTTGATTTGATCTGATCTGTGGACTGACTGGATATAGTCAAGGGTAGTATCTGGGGACTGACTGGGTATAGTCAAGGGTAGTATCTGGGGGCTGACTGGGTATAGTCAAGGGTAGTATCTGGGGACTGACTGGGTATAGTCAAGGGTAGTATCTGGGGCTGACTGGGTATAGTCAAGGGTAGTATCTGGGGGCTGACTGGGTATAGTCAAGGGTAGTATCTGGGGACTGACTTGGTATAGTCAAGGGTAGTATCTGGGGACTGACTTGGTATAGTCAAGGGTAGTATCTGGGGACTGACTTGGTATAGTCAAGGGTAGTATCTGGGGACTGACTTGCGAGGTAAAAGTGCACCAGGTGACCCACCTGGTTATGCTCAGAGGACAAACCCTACATCTGGGCCCAATCAGGACAGGGAACCCCATGAAAGTACTCTCTTTTCCCCCAGGGCAAGGGATCCCAGAGAAATGACACAATTATAACACATACTTCCTGGGCTGTTGAGACTGGGTTTCATGTGATGAAATGGAACCATTAGAACCCATAAGATTGACAATTTATTGTATTATTTTAACTATTTATTTGATTGACTTTTTATAATGGTCCACTTTGGCTCTGGGCACTTTGCAAATCATTATATTTTTCTAATGGAAGAATGCTTCATGGTCCTCATTGCTAGAGGATAACCACATTAGTCCATTGAATGTTGTTGGGGTCACTTTACACCGTGGAACTGAGAGGCTCTGAGCAGGGGATCCCCAACCCAAGGAGATGCAGACCTGGATGGTAAGCGGGAAGATGAATCTGTCCCTTGTGTCTGGAAGATGGAGGTGAGGATTCTAGAATGCTGACGTGAAATTCTTGCCTCACGGCAGATACATAGACGGGACACTGAACCATGAACAAGTGTGTGTGTGTGTGTATGGGTGTGTGTATGTGGGAGGTGTGTGTGTGTGTGTGTGGGTAGGGTGGGTGGGAGGGTTCTCACCTAAAAGGCCCCTACTGGACTCTGGCCCACACTAAACGTGTGGTCCACCGTTTTCCATCATTAAGTTTGACTAGTTGAGAACTTCATAGCTTTAGAGAAATAACACATTTCCTCCCACAGCAATGGTAGCAGCAGCGTCATTATCAACAGTGACTTTGGCCAGCACACCTGATAGGCCTCTGCTGGCATCCAAGTTTTCAGAACGTTCTAGTATGTTAAAGACATTTTGGATATCATGTGGGCAGGAAGTCCTGCCGCAGACCAGAAATATGTCTCACCCTTCCCTTGTATCACTCCTCTATCCACTCTGTTACTTCCCCTCTTCTACCCACTCTGTTACTTCTCCTCTGCCCACTCTGTTACTTCTCCTCTTCTACCCACTCTGTTACTTCTCCTCTTCTACCCACTTTGTTACTTCTACTCCTCTACCCACTCTGTTACTTCCCCTCCTCTACCCACTCTGTTACTTCCCCTCTTCTACCCACTCTGTTACTTCTCCTCTTCTACCCACTCTGTTACTTCCCCTCTTCTACCCACTCTGTTACTTCTCCTCTTCTACCCACTCTGTTACTTCTCCTCTTCTACCCACTCTGTTACTTCTCCTCCTCTACCCACTCTGTTACGTCTCCTCTTCTACCCACTCTGTTACGTCTCCTCTTCTACCCACTATGTTACGTCTCCTCTTCTACCCACTCTGTTACGTCTCCTCTTCTACCCACTCTGTTACGTCTCCTCTTCTACCCACTCTGTTACTTCTCCTCTTCTACCCACTCTGTTACTTCTCCTCTTCTACCCACTCTGTTACTTCTCCTCCTCTACCCACTCTGTTACTTCTCTCTTCTATCCACTCTGTTACTTCGCCTCTTCTATCCACTCTGTTACTTCGCCTCTTCTATCCACTCTGTTACTTCCCCTCTTCTATCCACTCTGCTACTTCTCCTCTTCTATCCACTCTGCTACTTTCTCCTCTTCTATCCACTCTGTTACTTCCCCTCTTCTATCCACTCTGCTACTTCTCCTCTTCTATCCACTCTGCTACTTTCTCCTCTTCTACCCACTCTGTTACTTACCCTCTTCTATCCACTATGTTACTTCTTCTCCTCAAACCATTCTGTTACTTCCCCTCCTCTGTCCACTCTGTTACTTCCCCTCTACCCACTCTGTTACTTCCCCTCTTCTACCCACTCTGTTACTTCTCCTCTTCTACCCACTCTGTTACTTCCCCTCTTCTTCCCACTCTGTTACTTCCCGTCTTCTATCCACTCTGTTACTTCTCCTCTTCTACCCACTCTGTTACTTTTCCTCTTCTACCCACTCTGTTACTTCCCCTCTTCTATCCACTCTGTTACTCCTCCTCTTCTACCCACTCTGTTACTTCTCCTCCTCTACCCACTCTGTTACTTCTCCTCCTCTACCCACTCTGTTACTTCTCCTCTTCTACCCACTCTGTTACTTCTCCTCTTCTACCCACTCTGTTACTTCTCCTCTTCTACCCACTCTGTTACTTCTCCTCTTCTACCCACTCTGTTACTTCCCCTCTACCCACTCTGTTAATTCTCTCCTCTACCCACTCTGTTACTTCCCCTCCTCTACCCACTCTGTTACTTCCCCTCCTCTACTCACTCTGTTACTTCCCCTCTTCTACTCACTCTGTTACTTTACCTCTTCTACCCACTCTGTTACTTCTACTCTTCTACCCACTCTGTTACTTCTGTCTTCTACCCACTCTGTTAATTCTCTCCTCTACCCACTCTGTTAATTCTCTCCTCTACCCACTCTGTTACTTCTCCTCTTCTACCCACTCTGTTACTTCTCCTCTTCTACCCACTCTGTTACTTCTCCTCTTCTACCCACTCTGTTACTTCTCCTCTTCTACCCACTCTGTTACTTCTCCTCTTCTTCCCACTCTGTTACTTTCCCTCTTCTACCCACTCTGTTACTTCTCCTCCTCTACCCACTCTGTTACTTCTCCTCCTCTACCCACTCTGTTACTTCCCTTCTTCTACCCACTCTGTTACTTCTCCTCCTCTACCCACTCTGTTACTTCCCCTCTTCTATCCACTCTGTTACTTCTCCTCCTCTATCCACTCTGTTACTTCTTCTCCTCTATCCACTCTGTTACTTCTTATCCTCAACCCACTCGGTTACTTCTCCTCTTCTATCCACTCTGTTGCTTCTTATCCTCAACCCACTCTGTTACTTCCCCTCTACCCACTTTGTTACTTCCCCTCTTCTATCCACTATGTTACTTCTTCTCCTCAACCCACTCTGTTACTTCCCCTCTTCTACCCACTCTGTTACTTCCCCTCCTCTACCCACTCTGTTACTTCCCCTCCTCTACCCACTCTGTTACTTCCCCTCCTCTACCCACTCTGTTACTTCTCCTCCTCTACCCACTCTGTTACTTCTCCTCCTCTACCCACTCTGTTACTTCTCCTCCTCTACCCACTCTGTTACTTCTCCTCCTCTACCCACTCTGTTACTTCCCCTCCTCTACCCACTCTGTTACTTCCCCTCCTCTACCCACTCTGTTACTTCCCCTCCTCTACCCACTCTGTTACTTCCCCTCCTCTACCCACTCTGTTACTTCCCCTCCTCTACCCACTCTGTTAATTCTCTCCTCTACCCACTCTGTTACTTCTCCTCCTCTACCCACTCTGTTACTTCTCCTCCTCTATCCACTCTGTTACTTCTCCTCTATCCACTCTGTTACTTCTCCTCTATCCACTCTGTTACTTCTCCTCTATCCACTCTGTTACTTCTCCTCTATCCACTCTGTTACTTCTCCTCTATCCACTCTGTTACTTCTCCTCTACCCACTCTGTTACTTCTCCTCTACCCACTCTGTTACTTCCCTTCCTCTATCCACTCTGTTACTTCTCCTCCTCTACCCAACCTGGTCTCAGAGCATTTCGTATTATTCTGTACGTAAGACACTCCATTCAGTATGATATGCTACATTTAGTTTGGTATGTATTCATTTGTGGATGTCCATCACTCATTTTGTATGATATGCTACTAATTACAATTAGTATTACAGTTGATGTCAAAAGTTTACATACACTTAGTTTACAACTAGGTTGGTGTCATTAAAACTCGTTTTTCAACCACTCCACAAATTTCTTGTTAACAAACTATAGTTTTGGCAAGTCGGTTAGGACATCTACTTTGTGCATGACACAAGTAATTTTTCAAACAATTGTATACAGACAAATTATTTCAATTATAATTCACTGTATCACAATTCCAGTGGGTCAGAAGTTTACATACACTAAATTGACTGTGCCTTTAAAAAGCTTGGAAAATTCCAGAAAATGATGTCATGGCTTTAGAAGCTTCTGATAGGCTAATAGACATCAATTGAATAATTGGAGGTGTACCTGTGGATATATTTCAAAGCCTACCTTCAAACTCAGTGCATCTTTGCTTGACATCATGGGGAAATCAAAATAAATAAGCCAAGACCTCCAAAAATTGTAGACCTTCACAAGTTTGGTTAATCCTAGAGGGGGATATTTGCAAACTCCTGAAGGTACCACGCTCATCTGTACAACCAATAGTACGCAAGTATAAACACCATGGGACCACGCAGCCGTCATACCGGTCAGTAAGGAGACACGTTCTGTCTCCTAGAGATGAACGTACTTTGGTGTGAAAAGTACAAATCAATCCCAGAACAACAGCAAAGGACATTGTGAAGATGCTAGAGGAAACAGGTACAAAAGTATCTATATCCACAGTAAAACGAGTCCTATATCGACATAACCTTTAAGGCCGCTCAGCAAGGAAGAAGCCACTGCTCCAAAACCGCTATAAAAAAGCCAGACTACTGTTTGCAACTGCACATTGGGACAATTATGGTACTTTTTGGAGAAACGTCCTCTGGTCTTCTGCAACAAAAATTGAACTGTTTGGCCATAATGACCATCGTTATGTTTGGAGAAAAAAACACTACTTCCATGTTCGCCTTAAGTAACAATCTGTCTCATGTAAACATACCAATTGTAACGTATCGTACTAATTTGAGAGTCACGGATTTACATTTACTATGTTATGTCTAGTCTATGAGACCAGGTTCCTCTACCTACTCTATTACTTCCCCTCCTCTTTCAGGATTACACAACGACCTTTCAGTTATTTCTCTCTTTCCACTGGTCACTGCCCTGCCCTGGTATCCCCACACAAAGACCTGTATCAGACAAGTCTTACAATACCTATCCAGGTGTTGTAAGATCTGGCATCCATCAGCAACGCTTGGCTAGAGGAATGTGCCCTATGTGTTGAGGTTACATGGGGAGCTGTACGTAGCAGGGCCTGAGTGATTAATGTGTCTGACAGACTGGCTGCCATAACAAACCCTCTGGCTCCTGTGATGTGGACAAAATGTAGGCCAAACATGAAACATTCTGCATTTTGGAACCTGACTGCTGATGAGAGTTAAGTGACAATGAGTTAGAGATGAGAGGAGGGCTGGGATGGGCTCTATACTCACAGTGGAAGAGATGAGAGGAGATCTGGGAAGGGCTCTATACTCACAGTGGAAGCAACACAGTAGCAGAACAATAATTTCACTGTCTGGACTCTTTGGATCCTTGTTGAGATTTAGTGTATATTACCATCTGGCATTGCAGGAGAAAATGGAAATAATGGAGCAGCAAGAGGTTGAGTTATGGTAGATGAGAGATTGAGTTGAGGTATGGTAGGTCAAAGGTTGAGGTATGGTGGATCAGAGGTTGAGTTGAGATATGGTAGATCAGAGGTTGAGATATGGTAGATCAGAGGTTGAGGTATGGTAGATCAGAGGTTGAGTTGAGGTATGGTGGATTAGAGCTTGAGGTATGGTGGATTAGAGCTTGAGGTATGGTGGATCAGAGGTTGAGGTATTGTTTATGAGAGGTTGAGGTATTGTTTATGAGAGGTTGAGGTATTGTTTATGAGAGGTTGAGGTATGGTAGATGAGAGGTTGAGGTATGGTAGATGAGAGGTTGAGGTATGGTAGATGAGAGGTTGAGGTATGGTAGATGAGAGGTTGAGGTATGGTAGATGAGAGGTTGAGGTATGGTGGATGAGAGGTTGAGGTATGGTGGATCAGAGGTTGAGTTGAGATATGGTAGATCAGAGGTTGAGGTGAGATATGGTAGATCAGAGGTTGAGATATGGTAGATCAGAGGTTGAGATATGGTAGATCAGAGGTTGAGGTATGGTAGATCAGAGGTTGAGGTGAGATATGGTGGATTAGAGCTTGAGGTATGGTGGATTAGAGCTTGAGGTATGGTGGATCAGAGGTTGAGGTATGTTAGATGAGAGGTTGAGGTATGTTAGATGAGAGGTTGAGGTATGTTAGATGAGAGGTTGAGGTATGTTAGATGAGAGGTTGAGGTATGTTAGATGAGAGGTTGAGGTATGGTAGATGAGAGGTTGAGGTATGGTAGATGAGAGGTTGAGGTATGGTGGATGAGAGGTTGAGGTATGGTGGATCAGAGGTTGAGTTGAGATATGGTAGATCAGAGGTTGAGGTGAGATATGGTAGATCAGAGGTTGAGATATGGTAGATCAGAGGTTGAGGTATGGTAGATCAGAAGTTGAGGTGAGATATGGTGGATTAGAGCTTGAGGTATGGTGGATTAGAGCTTGAGGTATGTTGGATCAGAGGTTGAGGTATGTTAGATGAGAGGTTGAGGTATGTTAGATGAGAGGTTGAGGTATGTTAGATGAGAGGTTGAGGTATGTTAGATGAGAGGTTGAGGTATGTTAGATGAGAGGTTGAGGTATTGTTTATGAGAGGTTGAGGTATGTTAGATGAGAGGTTGAGGTATTGTTTATGAGAGGTTGAGGTATTGTTTATGAGAGGTTGAGGTATGGTAAATGAGAGGTTGAGGTATGGTGGAACAGAGGTTGAGGTATGGTGGAACAGAGGTTGAGGTATGGTAGATGAGAGGTTGAGGTATGGTAGATGAGAGGTTGAGGTATGGTAGATGAGAGGTTGAGGTATGGTAGATCTGAGGTTGAGTTGAGGTATGGTGGATCTGAGGTTGAGTTGAGGTATGGTGGATCTGAGGTTGAGTTGAGGTATGGTGGATCTGAGGTTGAGTTGAGGTATGGTGGATCTGAGGTTGAGTTGAGGTATGGTAGATGAGAGGTTGAGGTATGGTAGATGAGAGGTTGAGGTATGGTAGATCTGAGGTTGAGTTGAGGTATGGTGGATCTGAGGTTGAGTTGAGGTATGGTGGATCTGAGGTTGAGTTGAGGTATGGTGGATCTGAGGTTGAGTTGAGGTATGGTGGATCTGAGGTTGAGTTGAGGTATGGTAGATGAGAGGTTGAGGTATGGTAGATGAGAGGTTGAGGTATGGTAAATGAGAGGTTGAGGTATGATGGATCAGAGCTTGAGGTAATGTAGTGAGAGATTAAGTTGAAGTATGGTAGATGGACTCAAATCAAATCAAGTGTTATTAGTCACATGCGCCGAATACAACAGTTGTTGACTTTACGGTGAAATCCTTACTTACGAGCCCCTAACCAACAATGCAGTTAAAAAAATATGGATAAGAATAAGAAATAAAAGTAACAAGTAATTAAAGAGCAGCAGTAAAATCACAATAGCGAGACTATATACAGGGGGTTACTGGTACAGAGTCAATGTGCGGGGGCACCGGTTAGTTGCGGTAATATGTACAGTGCCTTGCGAAAGTATTCGCCCCCCTTGAACTTTGCGACCTTTTGCCACATTTCAGGCTTCAAACATAAAGATATAAAACGGTATTTTCTTGTGAAGAATCAACAACAAGTGGGACACAATCATGAAGTGGAACGACATTTATTGGATATTTCAAACTTTTTTTAACAAATCAAAAACAGAAAAATTGGGCTTGCAAAATTATTCATATAGATAGACATCTCCTCTGGAAGGCTGGGTTGGGGGTGAGGGAAAACAGGGAGAGGGCTCTACCTAGAATAAAAGCTTTACAGATGGTAACAGTAATTTCACTTTAAATCACAAAGATTAATAAACACAATTATTGGTGTTCTTTGAAAGAGTCAGTTTGGCTAGACTACTTTTGGCACGAACAACCACTCACCCTCCGGCACACTCTCTGGAGCTCAGGGTTCACATTTCAGAAGCTCGTTATAAAAAAAATCATGTTTAAAAACTGCAGTTATTTGACATTGGCCCTTCTCTCAACTGCACTCTGAGGAACAGGAGCGAATGAGAAAAGCACATGCTTAGATTCCATCGTAAATATCCACGATGGAAGATAAACTCAACATAAACCCCAAAACCCAGAACTGAAAAAATGCACAAACACTACCACATAATATGTTGGCATTTGGTTGAATGAATAATGAATGGGCTTCAACAATGTGGTTGGATAAAGACATGGATATTTGTTGCAGATGCCATCTTGCTGTCCCAATTAGTTGTGTTTGGTTGTCCTCTTGCATGCAACTGCAAGAAGTTTCTCCCGAGCACAAAGCAGTGGCTCACATTCCAAAGGTTGTAGAAGAGAATTCCCTATGGCCCCATCCCAGTTACTGACATATCCCACTGCTTCGGACTGGCTCCAGTCTACTGAAAATAACCCAGTTACTGACCCCGGACCTGTATATCAGACCTGTATATCAGACCTGTATATTATATAACATTCTCGTGTTTCTTATATTTTTTTCTTGTTTTTTCTTCTCTCGCATTTCACATGTTTTATTTCGTATTTCTATGAGTACCTTTATTGTGCGTTGTTAGGAGAGAGCCCATCCCAGACACTGGCATATCCCACTGCTCCAGACTGGCTCCTGTCTACAGAAAATACTATATACAGTAGATGTTGTCATTTAACCTCCTCATTTCAGAACCAACCATTGATGCCCTCTGTGAATCCCTGTTAAACTTGAGCTGTTAATAGAATGCCATTGTTAATGAATTGTGTCCTGTTTAATGGGACAGAGTGACGTGTTTATGGGCTTCCTCCATGCTTCACGGACCAGGAAGGGACTGTGGTGGAAATTCTAATCAAGTGAGAGAGACTTTGTTACAATTATACTTTAATATCGATTAATTATTTATTTGATTTATTTATTTTATTTCACCTTTATTTAACCAGGTAGGCCAGTTGAGAACAAGTTCTCATTTACAACTGCGACCTGGCCAAGATAAAGCAAAGCAGTGCGACAAAAACAACACATAGTTACACATGGAATAAACAAGTGCACAGTCAATAACACAATAGAAAAGGTCTATATACAGTGTGTGCAAATGGAGTAAGGAGGCAAGGCAATAAATAGGCCATAGTAGCGATATATTTACAGTTTAGCAAATTAATACTGGAGTGATAGATGTGCAGAAGATGAATGTGCAAGTAGAGATGCTGGGGTGCAAAGGAGAAAAATATATATAACAATATGGGGATGAGGTAGTTGTGTGGGCTATTTACAGATGGGCTGTGTACAGGTGCAATGATCGGTAAGCTGCTCTGACAGCTGATGCTTAAAGTTAGTGAGGGAGATATAAAACTCCAGGTTCAGGGATTTTTGCAATTCGTTCCAGTCATTGGCCTCATAGAACTGTAAGGAAAGGCGGCCAAAGGAAGAGTAGGCTTTGGGGAAGACCAGTGAAATATACCTGCTGGAGCGCATGCTACGGTTGGGTGTTACTATGGTGACCAGTGCGTTGAGATAAGGCGGAGCTTTATCTAGGAAATACTTATAGATGACCTGGAGCCAGTGGGTTTGATGACGAATATGAAGCGAGGGCCAGCCAACAAGGGCATGCAGGTCGCAGTGGTGGGTAGAATATGGGGCTTTGGTGACAAAACGGATGGCACTGTGATAGACTGCATACAATTTGCTGAGTAGAGTGTTGGAAGCAATTTTGTAAATTACATTGCCGAAGTCAAGGATCGGTAGGATAGTCAATTTTACAAGGGTATGTTTGGCAGCATGAGTGAAGGAGGCATTGTTGTGAAATAGGAAGCCGATTCTAGATTTCATTTTGGATTGGAGATGCTTAATGTGAGTCTGGAAGGAGTTTTTACAGTCTACCAGACACCTAGGTATTTTTAGTTGTCTACATATTCTAAGTCAGAACCGTCCAGAGTAGTGATGCTAGACGGGCGGGCGGGTGCGGGCAGCGATCGGTTTAAGAGCATGCATTTAGTTTTACTTGCATTTAAGAGCAGTTCGAGGCCATGGAAGGAGTATTGTATGGCATTGAAGCTCGTCTGTTGGTTAGTCAACACCGTGTCCAAAGAAGGGCCAGGGGTATACAGAATGGTGTCATCTGTGTAGTGGTGGATCAGAGAATCACCCGCAGCAAGAGCAACATCATTGATGTATACAGAGAAAAGATTCGGCCCGAGAATTGAACCCTGTGGCACCCCCATAGAGACTGCCAGAGGTTAGAACAACAGGACCTCCGATCTGACACACTGAACTCTGTCTGAGAAGTAGTTGGTGAACCAGGCGAGGCAGTCATTTGAGAAACCAAGGCTTTTGAGTTTGACAGAGTCAAAAGCCTTGGCCAGGTTGATGAAGACAGCTGCACAGTATTGTCTTTTATCGATGGCAGTTATGATATCGTTTAGGACCTTGAGCGTGGCTGAGGTGCACCCATGACCAGCTCGGAAACCAGATTGCATAGCGGAGAAGGTACGGTGGGATTCGACATGGTCAGTGATCTGTTTGTTAACTTGGCTTTCGAAGGCTTTAACATTTAACATTTAACATTTAAGTCATTTAGCAGACGCTCTTATCCAGAGCGACTTACAAATTGGTGCGTTCACCTTAAGACATCCAGTGGAACAGCCACTTTACAATAGTGCATCTAAATCTTTTAAGGGGGAGGGGGGGTGAGAAGGATTACTTTATCCTATCCTAGGTATTCCTGAAAGAGGTGGGGTTTCAGGTGTCTCCGGAAGGTGGTGATTGACTCCGCTGTCCTGGCGTCGTGAGGGAGTTTGTTCCACCATTGGGGGGCCAGAGCAGCGAACAGTTTTGACTGGGCTGCGCGGGAACTGTACTTCCTCAGTGGTAGGGAGGCGAGCAGGCCAGAGGTGGATGAACGCAGTGCCCTTGTTTGGGTGTAGGGCCTGATCAGAGCCTGGAGGTACTGAGGTGCCGTTCCCCTCACAGCTCCGTAGGCAAGCACCATGGTCTTGTAGCGGATACGAGCTTCAACTGGAAGCCAGTGGAGAGAGCGGAGGAGCGGGGTGACGTGAGAGAACTTGGGAAGGTTGAACACCAGACGGGCTGCGGCGTTCTGGATGAGTTGTAGGGTTTAATGGCACAGGCAGGGAGCCCAGCCAACAGCGAGTTGCAGTAATCCAGACGGGAGATGACAAGTGCCTGGATTAGGACCTGCGCTGCTTCCTGTGTGAGGCAGGGTCGTACTCTGCGGATGTTGTAGAGCATGAACCTACAAGAACGGGCCACCGCCTTGATGTTAGTTGAGAACGACAGGGTGTTGTCCAGGATCACGCCAAGGTTCTTAGCGCTCTGGGAGGAGGACACAATGGAGTTGTCAACCGTGATGGCGAGATCATGGAACGGGCAGTCCTTCCCCGGGAGGAAGAGCAGCTCCGTCTTGCCGAGGTTCAGCTTGAGGTGGTGATCCGTCATCCACACTGATATGTCTGCCAGACATGCAGAGATGCGATTCGCCACCTGGTCATCAGAAGGGGGAAAGGAGAAGATTAATTGTGTGTCGATTGCATAGCAATGATAGGAGAGACCATGTGAGGTTATGACAGAGCCAAGTGACTTGGTGTATAGCGAGAATAGGAGAGGGCCTAGAACAGAGCCCTGGGGGACGCCAGTGGTGAGAGCGCGTGGTGAGGAGACAGATTCTCGCCACGCCACCTGGTAGGAGCGACCTGTCAGGTAGGACGCAATCCAAGCGTGGGCCGCGCCGGAGATGCCCAACTCGGAGAGGGTGGAGAGGAGGATCTGATGGTTCACAGTATCGAAGGCAGCCGATAGGACTAGAAGGATGAGAGCAGAGGAGAGAGAGTTAGCTTTAGCAGTGCGGAGGGCCTCCGTGATACAGAGAAGAGCAGTCTCAGTTGAATGACTAGTCTTGAAACCTGACTGATTTGGATCAAGAAGGTCATTCTGAGAGAGATAGCGGGAGAGCTGGCCAAGGACGGCACGTTCAAGAGTTTTGGAGAGAAAAGAAAGAAGGGATACTGGTCTGTAGTTGTTGACATCGGAGGGATCGAGTGTAGGTTTTTTCAGAAGGGGTGCAACTCTCGCTCTCTTGAAGACAGAAGGGACGTAGCCAGCGGTCAGGGATGAGTTGATGAGCGAGGTGAGGTAAGGGAGAAGGTCTCCGGAAATGGTCTGGAGAAGAGAGGAGGGAATAGGGTCAAGCGGGCAGGTTGTTGGGCGGCCGGCCGTCACAAGATGCGAGATTTCATCTGGAGAGAGAGGGAGAAAGAGGTCAGAGCACAGGGTAGGGCAGTGTGAGCAGAACCAGCGGTGTCGTTTGACTTAGCAAACGAGGATCGGATGTCGTCGACCTTCTTTTCAAAATGGTTGACGAAGTCATCTGCAGAGAGGGAGGAGGAGGGGGAGGGGGAGGAGGATTCAGGAGGGAGGAGAAGGTGGCAAAGAGCTTCCTAGGGTTAGAGGCAGATGCTTGGACTTTAGAGTGGTAGAAAGTGGCTTTAGCAGCAGAGACAGAAGAGGAAAATGTAGAGAGGAGGGAGTGAAAGGATGCCAGGTCCGCAGGGAGGCGAGTTTTCCTCCATTTCCGCTCGGCTGCCCGGAGCCCTGTTCTGTGAGCTCGCAATGAGTCGTCGAGCCACGGAGCAGGAGGGGAGGACCGAGCCGGCCTGGAGGATAGGGGACATAGAGAATCAAGGGATGCAGAAAGGGAGGAGAGGAGGGTTGAGGAGGCAGAATCAGGAGATAGGTTGGAGAAGGTTTGAGCAGAGGGAAGAGATGATAGGATGGAAGAGGAGAGAGTAGCGGGGGAGAGAGAGCGAAGATTGGGACGGCACGATACCATCCGAGTAGGGGCAGTGTGGGAAGTGTTGGATGAGAGCAAGAGGGAAAAGGATACAAGGTAGTGGTCGGAGACTTGGAGGGGAGTTGCAGTGAGGTTAGTGGAAGAACAGCATCTAGTAAAGATGAGGTCGAGCGTATTGCCTGCCTTGTGAGTAGAGGGGGAAGGTGAGAAGGTGAGGTCAAAAGAGGAGAGGAGTGGAAAGAAGGAGGCAGAGAGGAATGAGTCAAAGGTAGACGTGGGGAGGTTAAAGTCGCCCAGAACTGTGAGAGGTGAGCCATCCTCAGGAAAGGAGCTTATCAAGGCATTAAGCTCATTGATGAACTCTCCGAGGGAACCTGGAGGGCGATAAATGATAAGGATGTTAAGCTTGAAAGGGCTGGTAACTGTGACAGCATGGATTTCAAAGGAGGCGATAGACAGATGGGTAAGGGGAGAAAGAGAGAATGACCACTTGGGAGAGATGAGGATCCCGGTGCCACCACCCCGCTGACCAGAAGCTCTCGGGGTGTGCGAGAACACGTGGGCGGACGAAGAGAGAGCAGTAGGAGTAGCAGTGTTATCTGTGGTGATCCATGTTTCCGTCAGTGCCAAGAAGTCGAGGGACTGGAGGGAGGCATAGGCTGAGATGAACTCTGCCTTGTTGGCCGCAGATCGGCAGTTCCAGAGGCTACCGGAGACCTGGAACTCCACGTGGGTCGTGCGCGCTGGGACCACCAGATTAGAGTGGCCGCGGCCACGCGGTGTGGAGCGTTTGTATGGTCTGTGCAGAGAGGAGAGAACAGGGATAGACCGACACATAGTTGACAGGCTACAGAAGAGGCTACGCTAATGCAAAGGAGATTGGAATGACAAATGGACTACACGTCTCGAATGTTCAGAAAGTTAAGCTTACGTAGCAGGAATCTTATTGACTAAAATAATTCAAATGATACAGTACTGCTGAAGTAGGCTAGCTGGCAGTGGCTGCGTTGTTGTTGTTCTATCTCTCTATAGTGCTGTTTCTTGTATTATGGTCTCTTG
This sequence comes from Oncorhynchus nerka, assembly GCF_034236695.1. Taxonomy (NCBI): domain Eukaryota; kingdom Metazoa; phylum Chordata; class Actinopteri; order Salmoniformes; family Salmonidae; genus Oncorhynchus; species Oncorhynchus nerka. The sequence goes on from NC_088406.1 coordinate 10,188,600, forward strand.
TTTCTTTAGAGGTTTCACTTTGTTGTCCTTTTTCTTTTCCTTTTTCTTCTGTCCTTATTTTGTCTTCCTTTCTTCTGTTAACTAGATATTTTTTGTTGTTATTCTTTGTAAGCTAGCTAGCTTCTTCCAGGAGAGTCCCTAGCAACTGCTTAGCAACAAGTAAACAATTCAGCTAGCAATTCAGCTAGCTAAGATAACTGTACAATTTTATGAAAAATAGTTACTTCTTCAAAAGCCTGTCTTTTTGGTTTGTTCCTTGTTTTGTCTTCTATTGAGTCTTGCAGTTTTCTCTTGATTTTTTCGACGTACTTCACTCTAAAAAAAACATTTAAATCTCAATATATACAGGAGCTCATTTTTCAGCAGCTGCTCAATTTGGAACTCCGGAACACACTTTAGAAAGGTAGGGCAGGATGGATATAGGTCTGTAACAGTTTGGGCCTAAAGTGTCTACCTCTTTGAAGAGGGGGATGACCGCGGCAGCATTCCAATCTTTGGGAATCTCAGACGATACGAAAGAGAGGTTGAACAGGCTAGTCATAGGGGTTGCAACAATTGCGGCAGAGAATTTTAGAAAGAGTCTAGCCCAGCTGATTTGTAGCGTCCAGATTTTGCAGTTTTTTCAGAACATCAGCTATCTGGATTTGGGTGAAGGAGAAATGGGGGGACTTGGGCAAGTAGCTATGTGCAGAGCTGCTGGTCAAGGGCATTCAGATTGGAATGAACCAAGGGCTATATCTGTTCTTAATTCTACACTTTTTTAACGGGGCATACTTATTTAAGATGGTGAGGGAAGCACTTTTAAAGAATAGCCAGCCATCCTCTACTGACGGAATGAGGTCAATAGCATGACAGAACTCTGCAGGCTCTCTCTGCAGTAGATTGCAACTACACCCCCTTCGGCAGTTCTATCTTGGTGGAAAATGTTGTAGTTGGGGATGGAAATTTCAGAATTTTTGGTGGCCTTCCTAAGCCAGGATTCATACACGGCTAGGACATCAGGGTTGGCAGAGTGAGCTAAAGCAGTGAATAAAACAAAATTAGGGAGGAGTCTTTTCATGTTAACATGCATGAAACCAAGGCTTTTACGGTTACAGAAATCAACAAATATTAGTACCTGGGGAATAAGAGCGGAACTGGAGGTTACAGGGCCTGGGTTAACCTCTACATCACCAGAGGAACAGAAGAGAATAAGGGTACAGCTAAAGGCTATAAGAACTGGTCGTCTAGTGCGCAGAGAATAATAGGAGCAGATTTCTGGGCATGGTAGAATAGATTCAAGGCATAATGTACAGACAAGGGTATGGTAGGATGTGAGTACAGTGGAGGTAAACCTAGGCGTTGAGTAACGATGAGAGAGGTTTCGTCTATGGAGGCAACAGTTAAGCCAGGTTAGGTCTCCGCATGTGTGTGGGGTAGGACAAAAGAGCTATCTAAAGCATTTTGAGTGGGAAAGAGGTCTCTACAGTGCAATTAAACAGTAAGAACTAGCCAAGACAGCAATAGACATATTAACATTAGAGAGCGGTATAAAGCAATCACAGGGGTTGATCAGGAGAGCTAAGACAACAATGGGTAAATGGCGATGAATGGGCAGAGCGGGTCAGTTAGGTACACACATGACCTGAGTTCGAGACAGGTAAACAAACTGAAGTACCGTGTTATTGAAACAGTCCAGAGGGCATCAGCTGTGTAGCCGAGTGATCATATGGTCAAAAGAGCATCAATAGTCAGGGTGTTGTTCGGTAGTCACTACTACGCTAGGCGAGCAGGGGACACAGCGTTCAGAAAAGCTAGCGGGACGGCATAGTAGATGTTTCTTCGGCAACATCATAACAGAATAGCCTGTTGAGACCACATCGGGTGATCACGTCGGCAGTCCAGTCGTGATGGATCGGCGGGGCTCTGTGTTGACAATAAAGGTTCCAAGCCAATTGGCAAAGAAGGTATTTTAGCCCTAGAACAAGCTGGTATATGGGCCTAGCTCGAGGCTAGCCCAAGGCTAGCTGGTGCTTGCTTTTGGACAGAGGCATTAACTAACAGTAGCCACTGATTTGCAGCTAGCTAGCTGTGATGATCTGGTGTAATGAACTGGTGTAATGATCCAGAGCGGCAGGAATCCGGTGATATGGTAGAGAGAAACAGTCTGATATATTCCGGGTTGATTGATTTTGCGCTGTGCAGGCTGGCAGGTGTTGTCCGAGCTAAGGCTGGCTGATGATGGGGAAAAAGGCGAAGACCGCTAGCTGTGGCTAACAAAGACTAGTAGCTAGTTAGCTGGCTATAGGACCGCTAGCTGTGGCTAACAAGGACTAGTAACTAGTTAGCTGGTTAGCTCCTAATGGAAGTTCCAGTTATAAGGAATAACAATAGCAGATCCGTACCACATTGTGTGAGGCGGGTTGCAGGAAAGTATATTTAGTTCCTAGATAGAAAGTGAGATTAAGATATATACGAAATAGACTTACTTACTTACTGACTTTATTGTCCCCATGGGAAAATGTTGTTGCAGTGTCATGTACACATTTAAAGTGGCGTTTAAATACAAAACAAAATTGACTATACAAATTTCATAACAGTTACGCACCAATAAAAATAATAATAGTAAGAAATAAGAAATAAAACATGAAATAAAAAGGAAGAAAAGACTAGCCTGCTGGCCTTAAGGAGTCAATGGGAACATTCCCCGATATCACACCTGGCACAAATGATTGTCTCATTCTGTTTTTCCTGTTGAGGGGTGCCCTATACCTGCGCCCAGAGGGGAGTAATTCAAAGTCCAGGTACAGGGGGTGACTTGGGTCTAAAATGATTTTGTGAGCCTTGCGGAGGGCCCTGACCTTAAAGATCTCATCCAGGCCTGTCTGTTTGACTCCAAGTACCTTGCTTGCTGTGGTAATAATCCTTCTCAGCATGTTTCTCTGGCTGACAGTGGCATTACCAAACTAACAAACAATACAAAAAGTTTACTCCACTGAAGCTCATTGTCTAAAAGGACACCCAGATATTTATATTCCTCTACAGTCTCTATATTCTGACCTCTGATAGATGTTGCAGAGGTAGGTGTTGTATACTTCCTGAAGTCTGTGCACATCTCTTTAGTCTTGTTGGTATTGAGGACCAAGTGTGATTCCTCACACCACTCTACAAAGTCATCTAGGTCCGGGCCATGGTGTTCCTCATCATCATGCAACAGGCTGATCAAGTCAGTGTCATCAGCGAACTGACTGGCTATTTACACGGGATAAAACACAGGATAAGACAAAGACAGAAACACATGTCCTACTGCATGGCGCGTAGGTGATCTTGGAGTTCAGGAAACTTATTGTCAAGTGGTCTTATATGGAGTCTTATATGGTCAATAGTGGTCCAAGGTCTTATATAGAGGTCTTATATAGTGGTCTTATATAGAGGTCTTATATAGAGGTCTTATATAGTGGTCTTATATAGAGGTCTTATATAGTCTTATATAGTGGTCTTATATAGAGGTCTTATATAGAGGTCTTATAGAGTGGTCTTAAAAATGCTTAGTCATGGCTGATTCCACCCCTCCCCGGCAGATCAGGGCATCATAAGCTACCTTGTTTTCCTCTTGTGGCTATGTGTATCGGGTCATAGCGCCCCAAAAAATGATAACGTTAGTTCCGTTACTCCTCTCTGTTCAAGCCAGCCTCTGTTCTCTTAATTTCTCCACACAGCTGTGCCCGTGGACGATAGTAAAAAACATGACTGAAAAATGTGGTCACTCTCACTGGCTCTTTGTTTTGACCGTGTGACTAAGCTGAACAGAAGCAGAGTGGAAAAATACCAGCTCCTTCTTACAATACCTTCAAACAGATGGTTGAGTTATGTACTACAGTCCCATAGCTATTAGAATCTCAATTCTTCTTTGTTGGCTGTTGTGATATTGTCATCATATTTCAGCTGTAGCGATGGCATTAGAATTGAGGTCAAACTGAAGTCAACGGGAGCTGGGCCTTTGTTCTGCCTGCTTTAAATGTGCGTCGTTAAAAGTGACCCTTAATTTGTTGTAATTTACTGTGAAATAGTTTCCAGTTGTAATGCCGTACAGCAGATGGAATGTTGTTGTAATTAACGTTTTAATATTATTGTTCTGACCTATTTTTTTTCAAGAGGAGCGATCCAGCCAGCAAGACAAAGGAAAACACCGTGCAGACCGTGTAGTGGCCAGAGGAGTGTGTGGTCTTCTTTTTCAACTGTCCTCCTCTTATGGACAACTGGACAGAAAGTGTATATTCCTAAAGTACAAGAAAAACTATGAAATGATATTATTTGGAAATAGAAAGCTTGAAAAGTGTTTGTTGATGACACAAATATAGTTTATCTTGATCTCATCCTTATCTTTCTCTTCCCCCATCTCTCTCTCTCTCTCTCTCTTCTCTCTCTCTCTCGCTCTCTCTCTCTATAGCTCCATGTTCTATTTCTCTCTCTTTTGCACTCCATTTAGCATAAAGGCTGAGAAATCATCGTAGACTCTCAAACCAAATGTCCTTGTACGGATCTCACACATCCCAGGGTAGGGAGAGAAGGGATCTCACACATCCCAGGGTAGTGAGAGAAGGGATCTCACACATCCCAGGGTAGTGAGAGAAGGGATCTCACACATCCCAGGGTAGTGAGAGAAGGGATCTCACACATCCCAGGGTAGTGAGAGAAGGGATCTCACACATCCCAGGGTAGAGAGAGAAGGGATCTCACACATCCCAGGGTAGAGAGAGAAGGGATCTCACACATCCCAGGGTAGTGAGAGAAGGGATCTCACACATCCCAGGGTAGTGAGAGAAGGGATCTCACACATCCCAGGGTAGGGAGAGAAGGGATCTCACACATCCCAGGGTAGTGAGAGAAGGGATCTCACACATCCCAGGGTGGTGAGAGAAGGGATCTCACACATCCCAGGGTAGTGAGAGAAGGGATCTACATCCCAGGGTAGGCAGAGACACAATTTTCACAGCTGAAGAAAGTAAACCAGAAGCCTCAATAAATCCCTTCCTGCAGCCAGAGTACCTTACTACCCCTCCCTCACCCCTCCCCCTCTCTCCTCCATCACTCTCCCCTCCCTCCTCTGTAGGGAACAGAGGTGATGTTCCTAATGACCACCATCACCTAGGCAGTGAGCTCTAAAACAACTTTGGGACAAACCCTAGAGCCTCCAACCCCATAGTGACCTGGCTGAGGAACCTATTTGGGCTATGTAGACCTCTGTTTAAAATTGCCCCCTTGAACACAACTCAAAAGCAACCTGATATCATAGACTAGACGTAACATAGTAGAAGTAATACTACCAACTGCACTATTTTTTTATATATTTTTTGCTACCGTTCCTTATGACCGAAAATAGTTTCTGGACATTAGAACAGAGTTTACTCACCTCGAACTGGACAAAGATTTTTTCTTTAACCTGTTGAAGCTATGGGGGCGCTATTTCATTATTGGATAAAAAAACGTTCCCGTTTTAAGCGCAATATTTCGTCACGAAAAGATGCTCGACTATGCATATAATTGGCAGCTTTGGAAAGAAAACACTCTGACGTTTTCAAAACTGCAAATATATTATCTGTGAGTGCCACGGAACTCATGCTACAGGCAAAACCAAGATGAAACCTCAAACAGGAAATGAGCAGAATTTTTGAAGCTCTGTTTTTCTATCGTCTCCTATATGGCTGTGAATGTGTCGTGAACGAGCTTATGCTCTCTGCCGTTCGTCCAAGATGTCTGCAGCATTGTGACGTATTTGTAGGCATATCATTGGAAGATTGGCCATAAGAGACTACATTTGCCAGGGGTCCGCCCGGTGTCCTTTGTCTAAATTGGTGCGCAATTCTCAGGTGCAATCATTTTACCATGCCATTCAGAGGGAGAAGCACACTTCCAGGAACGATACATCATTGAAGAGATATGTAGAAAAACACCTTGAGGATTGATTCTAAACAACGTTTGTCATGTTTCAGTCGATATTATGGAGTTATTTTGGAAAAAGTTCAGCGTTTTTATAACTGAATTTTCGGTTTCTTTTGGTAGCCAAACATGACGCAGAAAACGGACCGATTTCTCCTGCACAAATAATCTTTCAGGAAAACTGAACATTTGCTATCTAACTGAGAGTCTCCTCATTGAAAACATCCGAAGTTCTTCAAAGGTAAATGATTTATTGAATGTTTTTCTGGTTTTTGTGAAAATGTTGCCTGGTGATGCTAACGCTAAATGCTAACGCTAAATGCTAAATGCTAGTTTTGCTATGTTGGAGAAGCATATTTTTGAAAATCTGAGATGACAGTGTTGTTAACAAAAGGCTAAGCATGAGAGATAGCATATTGATTTCATTTCATTTGCGATTTTCATGAATAGTTAACGTTGCGTTATGGTAATGGGCTTGAGGCTGTAGTCATGATTCCGGATCCGGGTTGGCTCGACGCAAGAAGTTAACCTCTACAGGTTTGGTGGATTCCCCTACAGAGATAACGTAGGCTAATGCGATTAGCATGAGGTTGTAAATCAAAAGAACATTTCCCAGGACATAGACATATCTGATATTGGCAGAAAGCTTAAATCCTCGTTAATCTAACTGCACTGTTCAATTTACAGTAGCTATTACAGTGAAATAATACCATGTGATTGTTTGAGGAGAGTGCACAGTTATGAACTTGAAAAGTTATTAAAAAAACAATTAGGCACATTTGGGCAGTCTTGATACAAAATATGCAACATAAATGCAATGGTTCATTGGATCAGTCTATAACTTAGCACATACACTCCTGCCATCTAGTGGTCAAAATCTAAATTGTGCTTAATCTGGAATAATACATTATGGCCTTTCTCTTGCATTTCAAAGATGATGGTACAAAGAATATACAAAGAAATGACTGTTTGTTTCTTCGTATTATCTTTTACCAGATCTAATGTGTTATATTCTCCTACATTCATTTTACATTTCCACAATCTTCAAAGTGTTTCCTTTCAAATGGTATCAATAATTTGCATATCCTTTGTTTCAGGTCCTGAGCTACAAGCAGTTAGATTTGGGTATGTCATTTTAGGAAAAAATTTGAAAAAAAGGGTCAGATCCTTAATTCTTGTAACTACCCATCCCGGATCCGGGGGCGTTGTCATCAACTGACACTAATTAGCATAACGCAACGGACATAAATATTACTAGAAAATATTCATATTCATGAAATCACAAGTGAAATATATTGAAACACAGCTTAGCTTTTTGTTAATCACCCTGTCATCTCAGATTTTGAAAATATGCTTTACAGCCAAAGCAAGACAAGCATTTGTGTAAGTTTATCGATAGCCTAGCATAGCATTATGCCTAGCTAGCAGCAGGCAACCTGGTCACGAAAATCAGAAAAGCAATCAAATTAAATTGTTTACCTTTGATGAGCTTCGAATGTTTTCACTCACAAGACTCACAGTTAGATAGCAAATGTTCCTTTTTTCCCAAAATATTATTTTTGTAGCCGAAATAACTCGGTTAGTTCTTCACGTTTGGCTGAGAATTCGACCGGAAATTGCGGTCAAATTAGCTCCATAATATCGACAGAAACATGGCAAACGTTGTTTATAATCAAGCCTCAAGGTGTTTTTCAAATATCTATTCGATAATATATCAACCGGGACAGGTGGCTTCTTAGTAGGAAAGAGAGAAACAATGACCGCATTTGTCTCTTACGCACAACACTCTGAGAGACTCCAGCTGACCACTGACGCAATGTTGACGTTCAGGCTCATTTTTCAAAATAAAAGCCTGAAAATATATATTGTGACACTAGACACATTAGGGAAGCCATAGAAAAAGGAATCTGGTTGATATCTCATTCACTGCTCAATAGGGACACATAGGAACGCAGAGCTTTCTAAATAAGAGCCCCTTCCTGATTGGATTTTTCTCAGGCTTTCGCCTGCAATATCAGTTCTGTTATACTCACAGACAATATTTTTACAGTTTTGGAAACTTTATAGTGTTTTCTATCCTAAGCTGTCAATTATATGCATATTCTAGCATCTTGTCCTGACAAAATTGCCCGTTTACTTTGGGAATGTTATTTTCCCAAAAAGGAAAATAGTGCCCCCTAGATTCTTAAGAGGCGAAGGATATACTGCTTTGACAGGCCCATATCCCTGTCATTCGTGTGAAGAAAAGGCAGAGATACAGAGGGAGAAGGTTGGGGTGCCTTGTTTGGATTCATAGGCAAGTGAGTCAATCACCACTACCATCGGTTCTTTTGGCCAACCACCGGAAAACAAACTGGATGATCTGCGGACGAAACTATCCTACCAACGGGACATTAAAAACTGTAATATATTGTTATACCGAGTCGTGGCTGAACGACGACATGGATAATATAGAGCTGGCTTGGTATTTCTTGCCTGAGGTAGAGTACTTAATGATAAACTGTAGACCACGCTATCTACCAAGAGAGTTCACAAAACTGATGCTGGCACTAATACCGCACTCAACAAGCTGTATAAGGCCCTAAGCAAACAAGAAAATGCTCATCCAGAAGCAGCCCTCCTAGTGGCCGGGGACTTTAATGCAGGCAAACTTAAATCAGTTTTACCTCATTTCTACCACGTCACATGCGCAACCAGAGGAAAAACACCCTAGACCACCTTTACTCCACCCACAGAGACGCATACAAAGCTCTCCCTCGCCCTCCATTTGGCAAATCTGACCATAATTCTATCCTCCTGATTCCTGCTTACAAGCTAAAACTAAAGCAGGAAGTACCAGAGACTTGCTCAATACGGACGTAGTTAGACGATGTGGATGCTACGCTACAGGACTGTTTTGCTAGCACAGACGGGGTTCCGGGGTTCATCCAATGGCATTGAGGAGTATACCACCCCAGTCACCGGCTTCATCAATAAGTGCAATGACGACATCGTCCCCACAGTGACCATACGTACATATCCCAACCTGAAGTCATGGATTACAGGCAATATCCGCACCGAGCTAAAGGCTAAAGTTGCCGCTTTCAAAGATTGGGACACTAATTCGGATGCTTATAAGAAATCCAGCTGTGCCCTCAGACCAGTGGTGTAAAGTACTTAATTAAAAATACTTTAAAGTACTACTTAAGTAGTTTTGGGGTATGTGTACTTTACTTTACTATTTATATTTTTGACAACTTTTACTTTTACTCCACTACATTCCTAAAGAAAAGGTTTTACATTTTATTCCATACGTTTTCCCAGACACTCAAAAGTACTTGTTATATTTTGAATGCTTAGCAGGACAGGAGAATTGGGCAGTTCATGAGCGTATCAAGAGAACATCCCTGGTCATCCCTACTGCCTCTGATCTGGCAGACTCACTAAACACAAATGCTTCGCTTGTAAATTATGTCAGTGTTGGAGTGTTCCCCTGGCTATTCGTAAATAACAATAACAAAAAAACAGAACTTTTCAACTACTTACTATTTTTTAGCTACTTAGCATGTTGGCTAAGCCTTCCCCTGACCCTACCCTTAATCCTTTTATCAAATCTTTCCCCAAACCTTAAGTCAAACCCTAATGCCTAGCTAACATTAGCCAGCAAGCTGACTTTAGTCACCTAGCTTTAGTTCGTAACATATCATATGTTTTGCAAATCCGTAATACGTAGTACGTTCGAAAATTCTTAATACATTGTACCTTTTTGCTAATTCGTAACATATAATAGGAATTGTAATTGGTGACATGTCATGCAAAATGGGTGATGGAGATCCACAAATTAATTCATAACATACGAAACTTAACATATCATACTAAATGGAGTGTTTCAGATTTACATACATAATATTACGCAATGCTGAGACCAGGTTGCTCAAAACAAATCCATTCAGCCACCTTGCCTAAATCAGCTCAATTAGCTTCACATTGTCAAAACAGGACAAAATACAGTACAAGAAACACATTCCATCTTTGGTTTAATTTCATCTCCCGCGTACCATTAATTCACAAAGTAGATAATAGTTACAAAAGGAATATTATTACATAAAACCAATAATGCATTTACTTTTAGTGACAGTTCATACGATGCCCCTGAATACTGTGTAGGTGATACTTTCACCTCCATAAAAGTCGCTATTAACACCAATCAAACTCCTGCATTTGTATTGATACAAGCACTGTCAAACCATGAGAGGGGGAAGATAGACAACAACATGACAAACTAACAATGCTAATTAAAAAATATAAACAGTTAGAAAAGTGAGAAATTTGTTTTGAAAAACTGTATGATAATCCAGTGTAAAATGTATATTAAAAATGTATATTTGGCAGAATTCATTACAAAATACTGCCTGTTTATAAAGATTTATTCACAAGAAATATGAAATATGAAATGTGTCTTGAAAAGCAAAATAGTTACAAACATTCTGATAATAGAATGTTTCTGTCATTGCAGCAAATGAGTCATTACCAACACTCCAAAAAATAAAACATTGAGGAAGTGTCCACAGGGAATATAGTGAGTTTCTCTCTTCCTCTCTCCCCACAGGCTGTAATAGTAAAGTGTCTGGTCAAAACACTCAACAAGTAGCCTCACTGTAAGACCCACCTTCTAGCCCCTTGTTAAAAACACCTCAAATGAGAACCAACCGTGCGTTTCCAGACCTCTGACTCTGTTATAATAAGAATAACACCTCGCTAGTCACGACTTTCCTGGCAAAGAACAGACCCTCCTCTGTACAGCTTCTATTTTTCCTCGCTCCCTCCTCCATCCCCTCCTCCATTCCCTCCTACTTCTCTTAATAATCCTGTTCTGCTACTTGGTTGATTGATGTGAGCTGTACCGTGATCAAACTATTCCACAAACCCCGCTCCTCACAAGTCTGCATGTGGAAATTAGTCTTTCCTGACATTGTACATCATAAGAAACACTGTGAAGTTACCGTGTCTGTTAAGAGTTTATAGTCCAGGGGTTTTATATTCCCCTTTAGTCAGCGCTGGTGCTCACAGCACACGTAGATACGTGACCCTTGAGTCCGTGCCCAGGTGGTTTTTAGCCAGGCACTTGTAGGTGCCAGAATCTGCTGTAGTGGGTCTCTGGATGATCAGGGTGCCCTGAGGGTGGAGCAGCTCGCTGCCCGTGGGCCGCCCTTTTCCTGCAGTGGAGAGCACAGAGCGGTCAGGCAGCTCCCAGGTAATCTCTGGCTTTGGGATCCCGATGGCAGCACAGTTGAGCTGTATGGGCGCCGCCGCCATCGCTGTCACGGTGGGAGGGGGTCCCGTGGAAATGCGGGGAGGGTAGGCGATGATGATGACTGGCACTGTGAGAACTGCCTCGCCAGCGTCGTTCGACGCCCGACACACATAGTTTCCCCGATCGTGGAGGGTGGTGTCCTTGACAACCAGGGTCCCATTCTCCATCAGCTGGTGGCGCCCATGCACCTGCGGTCTGGCCAGGGTGTGGCCTCCAGGGATGGTCCAGTATATCCGGGGTCTGGGGCTGCCATCAGCCAGGCAGTGAAGGAACAGAGGGTTCCCAGACACACTGCGTACGATCCCTCTGGGCCTGGTGAGGATTAATGGCTTCTGACCCACCTCCAGAACTATCAGCTTCTCAATGTAGCCCACCGAGTTCTTAGCGGCACAGCGGTACTTCCCAGCGTCCTCCTTGCTGGGGTTGTAGATGACGAAGGTTCCGTCATTGCCTAGGTGTTGGCGTGAGCCCCGGTTGGAGCCCCCGGTGAAGCGGGTTCCGTTGGGTAGCAGCCAGATGATCTCTGGTGTTGGGTGACCATCTGCAGAACAGTTCATGACTGTGGTCTTCCCCATACGGGTCATTACTCTCTCGTTGAAGGGGTTCTTGAAGATAGGCCTTCGGAGCATGTCAGTGACCTCCAGCTGTACCACCATCACTGCCTCTCCACCGTCATTCCTCGCCATGCAGACGAACTCCGCCATGTCCGTCGGACGGACGTTCCGGAACTCGAGAGTTCCATTGTGATGGACGTTGATCCTGCTGCCGAAGTACGGAGCGTTCAGGAAGATGTTATCCGGCATGATCCAGGTGATCTTGGGAAGCGGGTCTCCAGTGGCCTTGCAGTCTATGAACTTCCTGGAGTATTTGGTGGCCGTGTCTTTCACTACGATCCTGTTCTGGGAGTTGCCGTTGATCACCGGAGGGTTGCCGTCGATATCTATCTTGTAAACTTTGCTGTCATCCCCGGCGGTGTTGCGAGCCAAGCACACGTACTCCCCAGCATCCACCAGCTTAACATCCTGGATGTCTAGGGAGCCGTTGATGTGCATCAGATAGCGTTCGTTGGAGGCTGCGATCATGTCGTTAGTAGGGAGCATCCACAAGATTTTGGGCTTGGGCTCGCCCGTGGCTTCGCAGTCAAAGCGGATTTTGCCTCCAGGCTTCACCTGGGCGTAGGTCCGGCTGGGCGTACGTATCCGTGGCGCTGCCGTCACCACGGTGATGTGGACGTGCATCTCGTCCTTGCCCAGCTGGTTCTCGGCGTAGCATGTGTAGTCTCCCTCTTCCGCCATGCCCACCTATAGACAGACACAACACCAGCAGTTCAGAATCAAAGGACTACATCTAGTCACATTGAGTTGACCAATGAATACTGCCCATTATTTCTATAGAGTAGCAGGCCAATGTAAGATTGCACACCTGATTAAGATAGAGTGTGCCATTGTCAAACAGGATGTATCGCCGTACACGTCCCCCTCCACTGCTGCTGTCTGACTGCAGGGCGCTGTTGACCATGGTGCCGTCCGGCAGGCCCCAGGAGATCTCTGGCTCCGGGGTTCCAGATGCCTTACAGTCCACCTTCAGGTCGTTGCCGTAGGGGACCTGCTTCTTGCCGTACGTCTTGGGCTCGATCTTGGCTGGCTTCATGGACACAGTGACCTTCATGAGCTGGAGGTCGTCTCCCACCTTGCTGCGCGCCACACACAGGTAGTCCCCAGCGTCCTTGTCATTCACAGAGTCCATGACCAAGGTGCCGTTGTCCAGGACCTGGATTCGGTTTCCCATCCTGATAAAGATATAAAAAAAGAGTTATTGTCATCATTTGAAGATAGCGACACATAACCGATAAAGCAGTGGAAAGAAACAATGACATTTATTTTTTATTTTTTTACATATAATATCGTTTTGATTTTCAACGCTTTAAAAAATGTTCAAAGATTACATTTCTTATGTTTGATTTTACAATAACATGTTCTATGTTAAAACATTATGCAGATGTACAATAGGCCATGTAGGGTTTAGACTACTGGGGAATATTTTCTGTTTTAATTGGAACACGTGATGACCTACCGATCCTCGACTTCGGCGATGTCATCTACAAAATTGCTTCCAACACTCTACTCAGCAAACTGGATGCAGTTTATCACAGTGCCATCCGTTTTGTCACTAAAGCACCTTATACCACCCACCACTGCGACTTGTACGCTCTAGTCGGCTGGCCCTCGCTACATATTCGTCGCCAGACCCACTGGCTCCAGGTCATCTACAAGTCCATGCTAGGTAAAGCTCCGCCTTATCTCAGTTCACTGGTCACGATGGCAACACCCATCCGTAGCACGCACTCCAGCAGGTGTATCTCACTGATCATCCCTAAAGCAAACACCTCATTTGGCCGCCTTTCGTTCCAGTTCTCTGCTGCCTGTGACTGGAACGAATTGCAAAAATCGCTGAAGTTGGAGACTTTTATCTCCCTCACCAACTTCAAACATCAGCTATCTGAGCAGCTAACCGATCGCTGCAGCTGTACATAGTCTATCGGCAAATAGCCCACCCACTTTTACCTACCTCATCCCCATACTGTTTTTATTTATTTACTTTTCTGCTCTTTTGCACACCAATATCTCTACCTGTACATGACCATCTGATCATTTATCACTCCAGTGTTAATCTGCAAAATTGTAATTATTCGCCTACCTCATGCCTTTTGCACACAATGTATATAATTTTTTTCCTACTGTGTTATTGACTTGTTAATTGTTTACTCCATGTGTAACTCTGTGTTGTCTGCTCACACTGCTATGCTTTATCTTGGCCAGGTCGCAGTTGCAAATGAGAACTTGTTCTCAACTAGCCTACCTGGTTAAATAAAGGTGTTCTCAACTAGCCTACCTGGTTAAATAAAGGTGTTCTCAACTAGCCTACCTGGTTAAATAAAGGTGTTCTCAACTAGTCTACCTGGTTAAATAAAGGTGTTCTCAACTAGTCTACCTGGTTAAATAAAGGTGTTCTCAACTAGTCTACCTGGTTAAATAAAGGTGTTCTCAACTAGTCTACCTGGTTAAATAAAGGTGTTCTCACTAACTAGCTGGTTAAATAAAGGTGTTCTCAACTAGTCTACCTGGTTAAATAAAGGTGTTCTCAACTAGTCTACCTGGTTAAATAAAGGTGTTCTCAACTAGTCTACCTGGTTAAATAAAGGTGTTCTCAACTAGTCTACCTGGTTAAATAAAGGTGTTCTCAACTAGTCTACCTGGTTAAATAAAGGTGTTCTCAACTAGTCTACCTGGTTAAATAAAGGTGTTCTCAACTAGTCTACCTGGTTAAATAAAGGTGAGAAAAAAAAAAAAAAAAAAAAAAAGCAGTCTTGTCATCATGTGAACAGCGTCTAATGACTTCTCCTCCTGCTTGGTACTTCCATCCATCTCCATTTACAAAACAAACATACGTTGAATGTTGTGCCTGCTACACCCCACAGACTGTCCACTAGGTAGGGCCCGTGCTCATGGAACTGACACACAGAGACAGGGGGATGGGGGGACCGAGTGATGCCATTCTTACAGGGCCAGACAGGCTTACAGCAGATCAGCATATGTGTATTTCACCTTGGTCTGTCTTTTCTCAAGGCCGTTGGCAATGACTCACAATAATGGTTTGTTCCGAATCCTACTACAGTTGCAGACAGTTGCAGACAGTAATAAAGCACTTAATAGAAAACTTGTCAGGGTTGCCAAGACAGCCACCATAACAGTTTAAATCAAACAAGAAACACAGGGAGGGGGAAAGCATTCCACTAAGTGTCATTATTTACAAAATGCAGCTAATGAAATAGGTGGGAAAGAATGATTCAATGGACTGAACAGTGAATCAAACCATTCAGCTAATGAAATAGGAGGGAGTGGGGGGAATAACAATTCCATGACCAGTGAATCAAACCATTTAGCTAATTAAATAGGGGGGGAATAACGATTCAATGAACTGACCAGTGAATCAAACCATTTAGCTAATGAAATAGGGGGATGACGATTAAATGAACTGACCAGTGAATCAAACCATTTAGCTAATGAAATAGGAGGTGGTGGGGGGAATAACGATTCAATGACCAGTGAATCAAACCATTATAAAATGCCTTTTTTTACTGTTACATTCACAAAATAATTGTTGTGGGTTTTTTTGGGGGTCAATGTTCTACATAAGTCTCTGTCACGAAATATGTACAAGCTCTATTTTCAGTGGTTGCATGCAGAGAGGATACATGGCAGAATGTCAACGACATTATTAGGAGCAATATAAAGTCCCCCACCAGCAGGCCAATGTTCTTCTGGTTCTCTCAAGTTCCTCTTTAAAGAACTCTGACTGGGTCCTTGCTCAAATAAAATAAAACTTGTTCATGTTGATATCCAGACTAAATGCCGTCGTCTTCGCTTGTTATTTTGGAAAATAACCCCCTCAGTTATTCTGGTCTCAGGTTTTCACCAGCTTTTAACAACCACTGCTAATAGAGAAAACATTAAGAGGCTGACGAAGGTCATTCGACTGGGTCATGTTCATTGGGTTTAACAGCATGCTAAGGCTTGTCATGATGACCATGTTATGGGCTCAGTGGAAGGCAACAGTGTACCTTTTTGTCCTCGGAGATATCCCTGCTCATTAATTAACATGCAGCTGTAGATCAGATGTTTAGTTCATGCTAATGATCATTAGCGATGTCATCTGAATATCAATACAAAGGAAACCTTTTCCTGGAAAGGTCCAAACATGTAAGCCCACTTGCGTGAGTGTTGAAATGTTGGTACTGAAACGAATAAAAACAATTGCCTGTATAAATTGAAATATTATTGTCACCACAACATCAGGCTTAGAGGACATGAACACTGGCACGCTATTCTTTTGAAAACAAAGTCCACTGTTAATTATAAACACACTCAGACGAAAGCGAGCCAAACATCCTTTTCCTTCCAATTGATACTTGGATTTTCAGATCTAAAGGACTTTCACATGCAGCTCCAGTTTCTTCTAGATTACATTAATCAGGATAATACCCTGTCCGTTGAGCTATCGGATCGGTTATACCTTAATAAATCCACACGCTCAAGGAGCTCAAGCATCTTATTTACCTTCTCTCCTGATGTAAAACACACGGGGATCGACTAATCTGACTCATATAGAAACATTAAACACCATTATTCCCTATGTGAGGGGTAGCACGCTGAGGGGCAATGCAGGAAGCTGAATATGAGGGGAAAATGGAGACCCTAAACCAGAAGTTTCAAATGAAAACAGAGATACTGTAAAGTGTAACAGAGCAGTCTTTACATGATGTGTTTCAGTCTGTCTTTATTTTCTCTGTTTTCCATCCACGTTTCTGGACATTTTCAAACGACAGGGTTTTAGGTGCTCAGTGCTAACTCAACCTTATACTGGAGAGGCACAATACCTCTCGCTGGAGAACCCCAGTTGAAGCTTTCTGGAAACACAAGTAAATCATTTGGGGAGAAGTTACAATAATATCTATTTTGGTGTTTTTAAACAGCTGTGTTGTAGCACGGAAAACCTGGATACCTTTCAGTGTGTTCGCATGTTTATCTGCTGGCGTGCGATTGTGCCTGTGTACGTCTCAGGATAGTCTGTGTGATTACGTGTGTAATACAGACTAAGTAATCATTACCTGTGCCACTGGTCCACCACAGCCTTGGACGGTAGTCTCCAGATGATCCTGGGTTTGGGGTCTCCGGTGGCCGAGCAGTTCAGCCTCAGCTGGTCCCCATACGCCAGCTCTGTCCTGCGGTGTGACGCCTCCACGATCTCAGGAGCCATCTCCTTCTTCTTCTCCACAGTCAGCGTCACCACCCTGCGCTCTGACCCTGTAGAGCTGGTGACGATGCACTCGTACTTCCCACTGTCCGAGGCGGCCGTATCGGTCAGGTGGAGCGTCCCGTTAGCGAACACAGACACCCTGGGGTCCACAGAGGGCTTCAGGGGCCGTACTGCCGTTCCATCATAGAGGACCCAGTGCACGGTGGGCTGGGGGCTGCCCTGAGCGGTACAGGGTAACCACAGGCTCTGACCCACACCGGTCCGGACCTGCTGTCGTTTGGCCTCCAGGATACCAGGAGGTGCTGCCACCACCTGCAGTCTGACAGTGGCAGTGTCGGCTCCTGCTGGGTTACTGGCGATGCACTTGTAGTGGCCCCGGTCATACACAGACACCTGTTTGATGAGCAGAGTGCCCTCTGGGGTCACTGACACTCTGGAACCCGAGTTGTGGCCCCTGACTTGGGTGCGGTTGGCCAGGATCCAGGAGACCAGAGGGGCGGGGCGGCCCTCCACCTTGCACTTCATCTCCACTGTCTTCCCAGAGTGGGATTTGATCTCCCGTACCTTGGGCTCCAGGATGCGTGAGGGGTAGGCCACTACGGACAGGGTGACCAGGAGCTTGTCCGACCCCTGATCGTTCTCAGCCAGGCAGAGGTATTGACCACGGTCTTTGATATTTGCATTCTGGATGGATAGAGTGCCGTTCGGGAACACTTCAAACTTGCTCATCTTGCCGTTGATGGTCATTGTGCTTCCTGAAAGGGAGCGAGAGAGAGGGGAAGAGGGACAATGGTATAGAGAGGAAGAGAGTTGGAAAAAGAGAGAGATAGAGAAAGAGAGAGATATGGGGAGAAAAGAGATGGAGAGAGAGATATGGAGAGAAAGATGAGCGAGAGGAATAGAGAGAGAGAGAGAGAGAGAGAGAGAGAGAGAGATGGAAAAAGAGAAAGATGGAAAGAGAGAGAGATATGGGAGAAATAGAGATGGAGAGAGATATGGAGAGAGATATGGAGAGAGAGATATGGAGAGAGATATGGAGAGAGAGAGAGAAAGAGATGGCGGAAGCGAGAGAGAATATATAAATGAACATTATAGCTTCATTCCAAAGTAGCTTTATAACATTCTTAATATCTATATCCTGTTATTTTCCATACCAGTGCTTGAAGAGAAGCGTTTCCAGCTGATGGTGGGTTCAGGGCTGCCCGCGGCCTCACAGGGAAGGAAGGCGTCTGAGTTGGACAGGACAGTGAAGCTGGCAGCGTTGCCTCCCACGATCCTGGGCTTGGTGAGCATGTCCTTGGTGGACCGCTCAAAGCCCACAATGTTAGCCATTGTCGTATCATAGCCGGTGATGTGGGTATAGGCATTGGAGATGGCATCGTCTATGTCCTTGCTGCTATAGGGGGCTTTGGCGTGCCCCTGCTCTGCTTCCAGAATAGTCAGTGTGTCAAAGGTCAGGGTATTGTCTGGGCCACTGCTGGCCCTGTTACTGGACACCTTGGGCCTGGTTCTCCTGATCATGGGTCTCTGTGTGATTTGGTAACGGCTGTCTCTCCCTGACGGGAGCCTGATGTTAGTGTTCACTCTGATGGGGTCTATGTTAGTCTGGACGCGGGTTGATGATGTAGTGTAAGGCCTTGAGGTGGTGGTTGGATAAGTTGTGGGAGAGGTCATTCTGGGCCTGGTGGTGGAAGTGTAGGCTCGTGGACGGTTAGTGGAGGACTTCATCTCATCTGTCCAGTTCTCATTATCGTATGAGTCGGAGTCTGTGGTGGTTTCTCCCACGGAGGTCATGTCAGTGGACACAGTCACTGCAGACCTATCTGGTTCTCTGGACGGCGTGTACAGGGGGTTGGAGACGGAGACGGTATGTGTGGGATATGTGGTGGTCTCCACGGTGGTTTCCATGGAAGTTTCTGTGGGTGATGTGGTGGTCTCCACGGTGGTTTCCATGGTAGTTTCTGTGGGATATGTGGTGGTCTCCACGGTGGTTTCCATGGTAGTTTCTGTGGGATATGTGGTGGTCTCCATGGTGGTCTCCATGGTGGTCTCCATGGTGGTCTCCATGGTGGTTTCTAAGGGATATGTGGTGGTCTCCATGGTGGTCTCCATGGTGGTTTCTGTGGGATATGTGGTAGTCTCCATGGTGGTTTCTATGGGATATGTGGTGGTTTCCATTATGGTTTCTGTGGGAGATGTGGTGGTCTCCATGGTGGTCTCCATGGTGGTTTCTGTGGGAGATGTGGTGGTCTCCATGGTGGTCTCCATGGTGGTCTCCATGGTGGTTTCTAAGGGATATGTGGTGGTCTCCATAGTGGCTTCTACGGGATATGTGGTGGTCTCCATGGTGGTTTCCATGGTGGTTTCTGTGGGATATGTGATGGTCTCCATGGTGGTTTCCATAGTGGCTTCTACGGGATATGTGGTGGTCTCCATGGTGGTCTCCATGGTGGTTTCCATGGTGGTTTCTGTGGGATATGTGGTGGTCTCCATGGTGGTTTCCATAGTGGCTTCTACGGGATATGTGGTGGTCTCCATGGTGGTCTCCATGGTGGTTTCCATGGTGGTTTCTGTGGGATATGTGGTGGTCTCCATGGTGGTCTCCATGGTGGTTGAAGGCTCTGTTGATTCTATGGTGGTGCTGGGGGCTTCCGTAGTTGTTATGTTTTTTTTTAAAGGCCTCCTGCCCCTGAAAGGCCTCCTGCCCCCTAACCCTCCATTTGGCCTCCGGTTTCCCCCAAATCTACGGGATAGGTACCCCCCTGACCCGCCATTTGGTCTCCGGTTTCCCCCAAATCTACGGGATAGGTACCCCGCTGACCCTCCAGATTCAGACACAGAGGACGAGGCCTCAGAGTCAGGCAATGAATCTCCATAGTCATCGTCTGATGAGATTTCTGGGGTCTGTCTGTGTTTACCTGCTCTAGACGGTGACTCGGTCACAGGTTCAGCCAGAGACCGCTGGGTGGGAAGTGCGTTTGTGGTTGTAGTTGTGGTGGTGGTTGGTTGGACTATTGTTGAGCCCTCTGGGGTGGTTGAGGGCCTGGCTGGTTTACGTAGCCTGTTGACTATTTCCCTCTGCCTGTCCCTGTTCCCAAACAGCTTGCCCCAGATGATCTTACCACGGACCATCTTGGAGGCATTTGTGGTTGTGATGGTGGAGGTTGTTGGTTCATCTGTTGTGCTCGTCATAGGGTTGTGTGTTGGGTCAGACTCTGGGGCATTAGTGGAGGTCATGTAGCTGCTGGATACCTCACCTCTGGACTGAGAGTGAGAGGAAGTGGGCTGGGTGGTGAAAGGGGACTGAGAGTGAGTGGAGGTGGGCTGGGTGGTGGTGGGGGACTGAGAGTGAGTGGAGGTGGGCTGGGTGGTGGTGGGGGACTGAGAGTGAGTGGAGGTGGGCTGGGTGGTTGTGGTGGGGGATTCTGTTGAGTATGTGGTGGTCGGTCTCTCTGTTCTTCCTAGAGAGGAGCTAGGGACGTTGGGAGTTTTAGGAGATGTTGTTGGTGTGACGACCCGCTGACCACCTATCTTCTTCTCATCTTCATCACAGTCACAGTCTGAAAAAGCAACAACAATAACAATCATCATCATCATGGCTATCATCAGCATCACCATCATGGCTATCATCACTATCATTATCATCGTCATGGCTATCATCACTATCATTATCATCATCATCATCATCATGGCTATCATCACTATCATCATCATCATCATCATCATCATCATCATAGCTATCATCATCATCATCATCATCATGGCTATCATCACTATCATTATCATCATCATCATCATCATGGCTATCATCACTATCATTATCATCATCATCATCATCATGGCTATCATCACTATCATCATCATCATCATCATCATCATCATGGCTATCATCACTATCATCATCATCATCATCATCATCATCATCATCATCATGGCTATCATCATCATCATCATCATCATGGCTATCATCACTATCGTCATCATCATGGCTATCATCATCATCATCATCATCATCATGGCTATCATCATCATCATCATCATCATGGCTATCATCACTATCGTCATCATCATCATCATCATGGCTATCATCATCATCATCATCATCATCATCATCATCATCATGGCTATCCTCATCACCATCATCATCTTTTGGCTCTTCCTCATGGCTCAAGTCTCTCAACAAAGATAACGTCAACATCAAAGACAAGAAACTACAGTACATATTTCAACAACATGACATAACTTACCCGTGGTTAGCTCCATAGTGTTGGGTACTGTGCTGCTGCCTTGCTTCTTCACAATGTTAGGCTGTTTGAGTTTGTTCAGGATGGACTGGATGTCTGTGATCCGGTTGGGCTTGATGAACCTCCTCCTGCCAGGGAAGTTCCTCCTCCGGCCCCCTCCTCTTCCTCCTCCTCCTCTGCCCTTCATAGGAGGGATGATATGGATCTGCTGGCGGGAGATGATGGTGGAGCCTGCAGGCAGACGGGGGGACTTGATCCTCTGGGTGGTGTGGAAGGTGATCTCATCCTGCTCTCTCTCTGTGGTGGTGACTGCAGTGAAGGTGGTCTGGCTGTCTGGGTCAGTGGCTGTGTGGATCTCAGGCTCTCTGTTGGGTGATCTGGGACTGTCCATCATGGGGGTGACATTGGGGTCCGTGAGGAGCGATAGCACCGCCCCGGTGGAGGTATCTGGTTCTGCAGGTGTTTCTCTGGAGAACAGGATCTGTGTCTCGTCTGTGGTGTTGGTCACGGCGAGGAGGAGCGTGACGGGTTGTCTCAGAGGTACTGTCGTGTTCCTCTCCAAAGAGTACGACTCACCACTAGACCCACTAATTCTGGGGCTGTATTGAAAGACGGCCTGAGTTTCATTGATACTTCCTGTGTTGTGGTTGCTGTGGGTGAATGTGGACTCGATGGGTGTGGCGTCTGACCGGGTGTATGAATCTGTCGTCAGTGTTGTCACTCTGTCAGTATTTTCTGTTGTTACAGTGAAACTAGTCCGACTGTCATCTGGGATCTCCATGGTTCTCATGACACTGGTTTCACTGTTGTCGGTGGTTGCCATGACATTATTCTGATTGTTTAAATTCTCTATGCTTGCAGTTACACCCATCATACTTTCATCTGGAGAATCTGTGGTTGGCATGACGCTGCTTGGTAAAACAATGAGTCCGTCTTCATGAGACAGACCCTCCCCAGATCCAGCATCCGGGTCCCCAGACATGTCAGGCTCTGAATCTCCTTTTTCTTTCGCACTCTTTGTCTTTGTTGTTGAACCACCTTGGGCCTTCTTCATGAACTCTGCAAATCTCTGGATGTCTACTTTCCTGGAGGCTTGATCAAATACCCTCCTGTTGCTCCATATGCGCCTGCTGCTGGCTGGGCTCCTCCTTCTCCCCCAAGAGCCCGCTGATCCTCTGCCCTGAGAGGAAGACCTGAGTCTGGGGTAGGGCCTGTCTGATGTGATGGTCCTGGACTCCTGGATAGTTCTGTTAGAGAGGCTGGAGGAAGGGACCTCATTGTGGGAATCCTCCCTCTCCTCTATGGCCCCGTCAACCTCAACCAAAGCCTCCGCCCCTGACCCCTCTCTATCCACCACTGTCACCTTCCTGGACCCCTCCCCAGTGACTGTCACTTGGGATGTCAACAGGTCCACCCCAGGTAGTTAGCATTGAGACACCTGTAAAATCCCCGGTCTCTGGAGGTCAGATCTTTTATTCCTAGAGTCCCATTCCTATAGAGCTTCCTGTTCCCATAGGATTTATCCAGCACTGTGTGGTCAGGTAGAATCCACTGGACCGAGGCCTCAGGGTTGCCTGCGGACCCACAGTCTAGAACCAGGCTCTGGCCCAGAGGCCGTGAGAGCTTGACCCCGTTGACCTCCTCCTCCTCCACATCGGGAGACAGCACGGTGACCCGGAAGCTGAGCACGTCTGCGTCCAGGTAGTTAGTGGCGATGCAGCGGTAAAGGCCAGTGTCTGAGGTGTCTGTTCCTCTCAGGGTCAGCCTCCCATCAGCGGTGATCACTATCCTGCGGTCCTCACTGGAGTAGGGTGCCCGCACCTTACTGCCGTCCGATAAGATCCACTCTACAGAGGGTTTTGGTTCCCCAAAGGTCTTGCAGTTGAGCTCCACCACCCCACCTTAAAATCACAACAAGAATCACATCAATATTTTTTTTGTTTTTTAATATATTTTTTTAATTAAATGCACATTGCTATATTGTTGTTCTTGAAAGTATGTTACAGTATATGGGGCGGCAGGGTAGCCTAGTGGTTAGAGCATTGAACTAGTAACCGAAAGGTTGCAAGTTCAAACCCCCGAGCTGACAAGGTACAAATCTGTCGTTCTGCCCCTGAACAGGCAGTTAACCCACTGTTCCTAGGCTGTCATTGAAAATAAGACTGACTTGCCTAGTTAAATAAATAATAAATATATACATTATATGGGCACATTTCTACCCATCCACGACACATTGTGTACTGTAGGACCCCACCTATGAGGACAGAGTGCTCAGTCTGGGTCTGGTTGTCTCGTTTGATGATGGTCCAGCTGTAACGGTCCCTCCTCTGTGACACCTTGTTCTCCACACGCAGGTTGACCACTGACCTGTACTTAATGTGCAAGGTGGAGAATGTGGTTGTAGTGCGGTCCAGCTGAAAGTTGACCTCTCCTTGCATCAACCACGCGGGTGAAGCCTTAATCTCAGCCTCAATGTCTGTGTGGATTTCATCATGTCCCTCCTTTGGTCTGATCTGGCTGTACTTGTAGATCATGTCTGGGGTCCTGGAGAGCATCAACCCTCTCTCTAGCCTCATGGGAACGTCACTGTACGTAGCCAGGATGCGCCAGAGCTGTTGGATGTGGTCGTAGTCAATATTACAAACCAGCCATGTAGAGATGGTGGTGGAGAGCATGGTCACGTTCTTCTCTCCCTCCTCCACCTGGGTTAGAGTCAGGTTCTCCATGGCTGATGGTCTCTGGACTGTGCAGGTAAGGCTAGCGTCATTGTGGAACTGAGCTGTCAGATTCATCTGCAGAGATCCAATGGGAGCGATGAAGTCCCGGGGGGAGACAGGGGTGTAATCCCCCTCGTCCAGGCTGACGTTCCTCTGCTTCAGATGGGGGTGGATCCAGGGCTTGGTACAGGTGAAGGCATCACGGGGAAGCTGGGTTAGGCTTTTGCCTCTAGAGGGAGCGGGGGTCTCACAGATGGGGCAGGCCTGACCTCTGGCAAACTTTCTGTCTCGCTTGCATTTCAGCACAGCTGAAAAACAAGTTCATGGTTGAATTTAGATTTACATTTTCATGTCATGATTTAATAATTTCCATGTTTTCACACTCCTTCAAAATGTTGTTTATGATACTGTTCTAAATCACAGTTGGTATTAAGAAATAATCAATGAGTATCTGGAGATATATTTACATTTGCTGATGTCATTATTTGATGAAACAGTAGAGCCTTTGTTCCCACCTTTTAGCCATTTTAAGTACTATATGTCACGCTGAGATTGAAAAAAGTGAAACAGCTGTGTTTCCAACAATCTGTCCCCATGAAAGATTTATCTGTCTTGGTTGGACTAGCATGGTTTTCCTGTTGGAGGTTGTCCCACGCAACATCACTTTACTGAATAAATAAATGTTTTTCACTCTGTTTCATGGTATAAATTCATGCATGTAGAGATTCCACCAGATGTACCCTGGTCTTCCCTGATTTATTCCAATTTATGATAAATTTTTATGTATAGTAACTGGCAACAGAACTACTCAGTTTAGTGAAACATTCAGAATATTGCACACAGAAATGTACTATATCTTTACCTGCATTTCTCTCCGCCCACTCTGGGAACCAAGCCATGCGACAGTCGCAGGACCAGGGGTTGCCGTGGAGATAGACATTCTCCAGCTGAGAGCAGCCTGTGAAGACGTCTTTGGGTAAGCTGGCGAGGAGGTTATCAGACAGGTGGATGTTCCTGACGGAGGACACCTTGAACACTTGGCTGTGCCTCAGCGTGATGAAGGTATCCGGGTGGAGCTGCTGGAGCAGGTTGCCCTCCAGGTGGACCAGCTGTAACGTGGTGAGACCGTAGAACGCCTCCGGGTTGATGAATTCGATGCGGTTGTGGTCCATGTGGAGTCGTACCAGTCCCTCCAGGCCTTGGAAGATGTCCTTGTTGATCTCCTTCACTCTGTTGTAGCTCATCTTCAGGACCTAAAAAAACACAAGTTGTAGTCACAAAAAGGCATCTAGAGCGCTGGAGAACGAGTGTGCCACTGCTAACTTGTTTGAAACACTTCAATAGAAAAACAGTGTCATAAAAGCATCTGGCCAGAGATGTCTGGGAGCACTTCCAGAAGTCAGCTGTTTACTCTTTCAACAAGAGTAAATCAAAGCAGTTGTTGTAAGGACCGACGCCGGAGATGAGAAGCAGGTACGGGGAGTCAAACATTTAATCCGGAACAGACAGGGAACAAGACAGTAACAGCGTCAGCACACGGGTATATAAGGACATATGGACATTAATGTAGAAGCAGGGAACAGAGTGGGGGAACCAGACAGACATAGGGAAGGTAATGACAGAGGTGAGTCCAGGCGAGTCCGTGTCAGGAGAAAGGTAGGTGTGCGTAATGATGATGGCAGGAGTGCTGGGGAGCGTGTCGCCCTCGGGCATCCGGGGGCGTGTCGGGGGGGAGCGTGTCGCCCTCGGGCACCGGGGGGGAGCGTGTCGCCCTAGGGCACTGGGGGGAAGAGCGTGTCGCCCCGAGCACCGGGGAGCGTGTCGCCCTCGAGCACCGGGGGGCGTAACAGTTGTAAAGTGATGCAGTCCAAATCCCCCTAACCCTAACCCTCAGGGCCTACAAATGGTTCTGGAATATAATATAATATTAACACCACGGACAAAGACTAGTAACATCTTTTCCCAAGAAGAATTGCACTTTGCATTGCTGTTTGAAAAATGTTTACTGTAAGGAAGTAACTTGTATTTGTTAATGTCTTAGCATGCTTGGTTCTGTAGCTCCACTAGATTGGGAAAAGCCTGCTCATCATTTTGTGTTTGGTTGATGGTGGTGTAAAAACGCTGTCTAAGGCACCGCTCCAGAATCTCCCATAAGTGTTCAGTTGGGCTGAGATCTGGTGATGGAGATGCCATGTTTACATCAGACCATCCAGTGACCACTTGTACCCTGTGGATGGGGGCATAACCATGGTAGCCAAATTATGGGCGAAAAGAAAAGACCTGCCTAGCTGTTTAAAAAAATAATATATATGATTATTTACAATGACGGCCTACCCCGGCCAAACTTGGACAACGCTGGGCCAA
>NC_088406.1:10219953-10252453 GCF_034236695.1 Oncorhynchus nerka
TCACTGTCAAACGCTCCCTAAAACACTTCTGCAAACAGGCCTTTCTAATCGACCTGGCCCGTGTATCCTGGAAGGATATTGACCTAAACCTGTCAGTAGAGGATACCTGGTTGTTCTTTAAAAGTAATTTCCTCACCATCTTAAATAAGCATGCCCCTTTCAAAAACTGTAGAACTAAGGACAGATATAGCCCTTGGTTCACTCCATACCCGACTGCCCTCGACCAGCACAAAGACATCCTGTGGCGTATTGCACTAGCATCGAATAATCCTCGCGATATGTAACTTTTCAGGGAAGTCAGGATCCAATACACACAGTCAGTTAGGAAATCAAAGAATAGCTTTATCAAACAGAAATTTGCATCCTGCATCTCTAACTCCAAAACGTTCTGGGACACTGTAAAGCCCATGGAGAATAAGAGCACCTCCTCCCAACTGCCCACTGCACTGAGGCTAGGAAACACTGTCACCACCGATAAATCTATGATAAGTGAGAATTTCAATAAGCATTTCTCTACTGCTGGCCACGCCAACCCTGGCCAACAGCTCTGCACCCCCGCAGCTAATTTCTCAGCTTCTCCTTCACCCAAATCCAGATAGCAAATGTTCTGAAAGAGCTGCAAAACCTGGACCCGTACAAATCAGCTGGGCTAGACAATCTGAACCCTCTCTTTCTAAAATTATCCACCGCCATTGTTGCAACCCTTATTACTAGTCTGTTCAACCTCTCTTTCGTATTGTCCGAGATTCCTAAAGATTGGAAAGCTGCCATGGTCATCCCCCTCTTCAAAGAGGGAGACACTCTTGAACCAAACTGTTACAGACCTATATCCATCCTGCCGTGCTTTCCAAATTCTTCAAAAGCCAAGTTAACAAACTTAGAACACTGACCATTTCTAATCCCACTGTACCTTCTCCGCTGTGCAATCCGGTTTCCGAGCTGGTCACGGGTGCACCTCAGCCACGCGCAAGGTTCTAAACAGTATCATACCCGCCATCGACAAAAGACAGTACTGTGCATCGACCGTATTCTTATCGGCAGACTCAACAGCCTTGGTTTCTCAAATGACTGCCTCGCCTGGTTCACCAACTACTTCTCATACAGAGTTCAGTGTGTAAAATTGGAGGGCCTGTTGTCCAGACCTCCAGTCTCTATGGGGGTACCACATAGTTACATTCTCGGGCCAACTCTTTTCTCTGTTTATATCAATGATGTTGCTCTTGCTGCGTGTGATTCCTTGATCCACTTCTACGCAGATGACACCATTCTGTATACAACTGGTACTTCTTCGGACACTGTGTTAAAACCTGTTGAGGCGAGGGGTTCCCCTAGGGGAACTCCACCCCCCCGTTCAGCTGAAAAGGTGGCGCAGGGAATGCAAAAATATTCTTTAGAAATATTTAACCTCCACACATTAACAAGTCCAACACCTCAAATGAAAGATAAACACCTACCCAGCGTGTCAGATTATTTAAATGTTTTACGGCGAAAAACACAACATATATTTATGTTAGACCACCACCAAACCAAAGAAAAAACGTAGCCATTTTTTCCAGCAAAATATAAAAATCACAAAAGCAGGATTAAAAAAAAAATCTATCACTAACCTCTTTAAAATCTTCATCAGATGACAGTCATATGACATGTTACACAGTACATTTATGTTTTGTTTGATAATATGCATTTTATATCCATAAATCTCGGTTTACATTGACGCCATGTTCAGAAAATCCTCAAAAATATCCGGAGGAATTATAGAAAGCTACGCCAGATAACAGAAATACTCATCATAAACTTTGACTAAAGATACATGTTCTACATATAATTAAAGATACACTGGTTCTTAATAACCTCTTACGGATATAGAGACGCTAGCATATAATTTCCAGCTTTGGAAAGAAAACACTCTGACGTTTTCAAAACTGCAAAGATATTATCTGTGAGTGCCCCAGAACTGATCTTACAGGCGAAACCAAGATGAAACTTCAAACAGGAAATGAGCAGGATTTTTGATGCTCTGATTTACTATCGTCTCCTTATTTGGCTGTGAATATGCTGTGAACGAGCTTATGCGCTCTGCCGTTCGTCCAAGATGTCTGCAGCATTGTGACGTATTTGTAGGCATATCATTGGAAGATTAGCCATAAGAGACTACATTTGCCAGGGGGCCGTCCAGTGTCCTTTGTCTAAATTGGTGCGTAATTCCCAGTGGCAATCATTTTACCATGCGATAACAGAGGGAGAAGCACACTTCCAGGAACGATACATCATTGAAGAGATATGTGAAAAACACCTTGAGGATTGGTTCTAAACAACGTTTGCCATGTTTCAGTCGATATTATGGAGTTAATTTGGAAAAAAGTTTGGCGTTTGGATAACTGAATTTTCATTTTTGTTTGGTAGCCAAACGTGACGCACCAAACGGACCGATTTCTCCTGCACAAAAAATCTTTCAGGAAAAACTGAACATTTGCTATCTAACTGAGAGTCTCCTCATTGAAAACATCCAAAGTTCTTCAAAGGTAAATGATTTATTGAATGTTTTTGCTGGTTTTTGTGAAAATGTTGCCTGCTAATGCTAAAGCTAAATGCTAATGCTAAATGCTAACGCTAAATGCTAACGCTAAATGCTAAATGCTAGTTTGCTATGGTAGAGAAGCATATTTTTGAAAATCTGAGATGACAGTGTTGTTAACAAAAGGCTAAGCATGAGAGCTAGCATATTGATTTCATTTCATTTGCGATTTTCATGAATAGTTAACGTTGCGTTATGGTAATGATCTTGAGGCTGTAGTCATGATACCGGATCCAGGTTGGCTCGATGCAAGAAGTTAAAGCTACACAGCCAACATGTCAGATTTAAAAAATGCTTTTCGGCGAAAGCATGAGAAGCTATTATCTGATAGCATGCACCCCCCCGAAACACCTGAACGAGACGTAAACAAAAGAATTAGCGTAGCCGGCGCTGCACAAAACGCTGAAATAAAATATAAAACATTCATTACCTTTGACGAGCTTCTTTGTTGGCACTCCAATATGTCCCATAAACATCACAATTGGTCCTTTTCTTCGATTAATTCCGTCCATATATACCCAAAATGTCCATTTATAAAGCCCGTCTGATCCAGAAAAAAACAGCTTTCCAAAACGCAACGTCATTACAAAAAATTTAAAAAGTTGCCTATAAACTTTGCCAAAATACTTCAAACTACTTTTTAATCCAACTTTAGGTATTTGTAAACGTTAATAATTTATCAAATTGATGACGGGGCGATCTATATTCAATAGCGGCAAGTCAACAAATCATGGACGATTTTCTCTCTTTCATAACTATCCACAGTGTAACCTCTGACAGGAAGTGCCTCTTCTTCATTTCACCAAAGATGAACTTCAACCCAATTCCCAAGACTGGTGACATCGTGTGGAAGTTGTAGGAACTGTAAACTGGGCGCTATCTAATTTCCCTTCACATAGACAATACAGGGAACTGCCAGAGGGATTTATTTTTATTTTTTCTGAACAGTTTTTTCTTGGGGTTTTGCCTGCTACACAAGTTCTGTGATAGTCACAGACATGATTTAACCAGTTTTATAAACTTCAGAGTGTTTTCTATCCACACATACTATCATATGCATATACTATATTCCTGTCATGAGTAGCAGGACGTTGAAATTTTGCACGCTTTTTATAAAAAAGTAGAAATAATGCACCCTAACCTTTAAGTTAATGCAACCGCTGTGTCACATTTTTTTTTTATGTTACGGAAAAAGCCTAACATTGCAATAATCTGAGACGGCGCTCAGACGTAACAATATTTCTCCGCCATGTTGGAGTCAACAGAAATACAAAATTACAACATAAATATTCCCTTACCTTTGATGATCTTTCATCAGAATGTAGTGCAAGGAGTCCTAGTTCAACAATAAATCGTTTTGTTTCATAATGTTCAATTCTAGTGTCCAAGTAGCAGCCTTTGCTACCACTTTCAGCTCAAATGCCCAAAAAAATGACTTCTGGTCCAGGATAACTTTGCATCAAAACTTCCAAATGACATATTACAGGTCGAAGAAACTGGTCAAACTAAGTGCAGAATCAATCTTCAGGATGTTATAATCATATAAATGTAAATGATCCAATAGCATTTCAACCGGGTCATTCATTTTCATCTGGGGCTGATTGGAACAGCCGTAGCAATGAAAGGTAAACGCGCCTCAACAAAATGGAATCCTTTTGCGACACCAACTACTTTCCTTCCCATTAGGTCAAAGTTCACAGCAAATGCTCCATTACACTTTCTACTGAATGAGGACATCTAGTGGAAGACGTAGGAAGAGTTTCCAGATCCATAACTTGTTGGGAAGGGAGGGGCGATGACGACAAAGTTGCCCCAACTTTCAGGATTTCAAAACTTGTTTGGAAGATTGCCTGCCCTGTGAGTTCTGTTATACTCACAGACATAATTCAAACGGTTTTAGAAACTTCAGAGTGTTTTCTATCCAATATTAATGATAATATGCATATATTAGCAATTAAGGACAGATTTTGATGCAGTTCACTATGGGCACGATATTCATCCAAAGGGGAAATACTGCCCCCTATCTCTAACAGGTTTTAACATACCTCTAAATGAGTTTCAATGCCATTCAACACTCCTTCCGTGGCCTCCAACTGCCTTAAATGCTAGTGAAACTAAATGCATGCTCTTCAACCAATCACTGCCCGCACCCACCCGCCCGACTAGCATCACTACTCTGGACGGTTCTGACTTAGAATATCTGGACAACTACAAATACCTAGGTGTCTGGCTAGACTGTAAACTCTCATTCCAGACTCATATTAAGCAAAAATGAAATCTAGAATTGGCTTCCTATTTTGCAACAAAGCCTCCTGCACTCATGCTGCCAAACATACCCTTGTAAAACTGACTATCCTACCGATCCTTGACTTCAGCGATGTCATTTACAAATAGCCTCCAACACGCTACTCAGCAAACTGGATGCAGTCTATCATAGTACCATCCTCTTTGTCACCAAAGCACCATATACCACCCACCACTGCAACCTGTATGCTCTCGTCGGTTGGCCCTCGCTACATTTTCGTTGTCAATCCACTGGCTCCAGGTCATCTATAAGTCTATGCTAGGTAAAGCTCTGCCTTAGCTCACTGGTCACCATAACAACACCCACCCGTAGCACACGCTCCAGCAGGTATATCTCACTGGTCATCCCCAAAGCCAAAACCTCTTTGGCCACCTTTCCTTCCAGTTCTCTGCTGCCAATGACTGGAACGAATTGCAAAAATCACTGAAGTTGGAGACTTACTGTATATCTCCCTCACTAACTTTAATCATCAGCTATCTGAGCAGCGCACCGATGCCTGCAGCTGTACACAGCCCATCTGTAAATAGCCCATCCAACTACCTACCTCATCCCCATATTGTTTTTATTTACATTCTTTGCTCTTTTGCACACCAGTATTTCTACTTGCACATTATCATCTGCACATCTATCACCCCAGTGTTCATTTGCTAAACTGTAATTACTTCACTACTATGGCCTATTTATTGCCTTGCCTCTTTACTCCATTTGCACACACTATATATAGATTTTTCTATTGTGTTATTGACTGTACGCTTGTTTATTCCATGAGCAACTCTGTGTTGTTGTTTTCGTCGCACAGCTTTACTTTATCTTGGCCAGGTCGCAATTGTAAATGAGAACTTGTTCTCAACTATCCTACCTGGTTAAATAAAGGTGAAATAAAATAAATAAAATAAAAAAGATTTTGACAGGTTTTTCTAAGTTACAGATGATTACAATGGACATCGACAGATAATCTCTAGTAGGATTTGGTACTGTTACTCCCTGTATACACAGTATTTCTGTCTGTCTGGAGTTCTGTTTGTCTGTCTGAATGGCAAAAGAACATGATTTGTTTTCTGAAACAATTCAGTGGTTTACCCTTACATTTCACGGATCTGGGGTTTTGTGTGTGGGTGACTTGGTCAAGAAAGTTAGACAGAATGACTCTGAGTCTGTCACAGTAAATAGAAGCATTCTTAGGAATCCACAGCTCAAACACGCTCAAGTCCTACAACGTGTGTTCCTCGTCATGATCCTGTCCCTGCTACTCACCACAACATTGCTGACACAACACTTCACTGTACTGGGAAGTGAGACACAAACACGACTCAAAGTGCAAACAGCAATCTGACTAAACAATAGGTACAAATAGGTACAAAGTATTTATAAAGTATACAAGTCCCAGCCACAGGTACAAACTGTGGAAGGATGGTAAGTGATATCATTGTATATGGATACAGCCAGTGAATGGACTCCCAACAAGGGTTTGGGATAGAGAAAAGCTGATGGAGCCAGTTATTAAATAAATTGGCTTTGAGAACTGGCACCATGTCTAGTGAGTCTAATTCACTCCATGTGTTGTTGTTTACTCTCCCTCTTCCTCATCTGGTGGCCATGTACGGCACTACAGCTCTTCTGTCTGTTCACTGTCTCATCACATCACTGGCCTTATAAAGTCATGTTCACTAATGAAATACTTCAATTCAGCGTTGGGATTAGTTACGTAAAAAAAGTGAGACATTACATATTATTCATTACATTTAACAAAAGTAACACGTTACTTTACAATATTACTTTGTGTGAAAGGTACCATGTTATATTACCAGTTATATTACTTAGCGTTTTTTTTTAAATTTGGAAATCACACAAGTTTGTTTGACTGTCTACCAAAGCTATGCTACAGGCTCAGGTTTGATCACTAGTTTCTCCTTCCATCTGATAGGCTACTTACTACCTCAGGTTTGATCACTAGTTCCTCCTTCCATCTGATAGGCTACTTACTAACTCAGGTTTGATCACTAGTTCCTCCTTCCATCTGATAGGCTACTTACTAACTCAGGTTTGATCACTAGTTCCTCCTTCCATCTGATAGGCTACTTACTAACTCAGGTTTGATCACTAGTTCCTCCTTCCATCTGATAGGCTACTTACTAACTCAGGTTTGATCACTAGTTCCTCCTTCCATCTGATAGGTTACTTACTACCTCAGGTTTGATCACTAGTTCCTCCTTTCATCGGTGACACTGCCTTCCTGTGCTGGTCTACAAGTGCTGCACTATTAAATGGGCTGCTTAATTAGCCATTTAAACTGCAAATCAAACATCTGTACAGATTTCCCATATTTTCATTCAAAGTCTTTCTCTCGAGCTGCCAGTTCTGGTTATAGACCGCATGTACACAGACCCATAGAGATGTATAGAGAGCACACTTGCAACTGGACGGGAAGCCCTCTACGGCCTTTGCTTTCACAGAAGTGAATCAATTGCAAAGATCAGAGTTGCGCCCTCTATACATTTCTATGGACAGCTGCTGTCATGACATTTCTCCAAACAGCCTTTTATCCTCTCAAGAACTAAATGAGGAAACGAGCGGAGATCGGATCATGGAAACACTCGCCCGGTAGACATATGTTAGTGAAAGTAACGCATGCGTTGTTTGACAAAGTGACTGTTAAAATATGAACCAATTTGAAAAAGTCACCCATTACTTTACTCTGTTACTCATAAAAAGTCATCTGATTAGGAACCAGTTACCCCAACAGTCCCCATATTAAATGTAGTTGTAACTAGACGTTTTTGAGGCTTGAGTAAACAATAGACATAGTACTCCAATAGCAACACCATGTTTTCACATCTGCACCCCCGACACTCGCATTGACCCTAAAGTAATCCTTTAGCACCATTAGTTTATGTTTTCTCAGGCCTCTCTGAATGGGCCAGGGAGAAACTGGAGAGAAACAGAATGAATATCAGTCCAGCTGTGTTAGGTCAGAGGTCAACCCAAGACATTCTGACTGCTAGACCTATGTATTTGAACCGTAGACGGAGGCAGTGGGATGGGAATCTGCTTCAGCATGCTTGCCTCAATACTGTTCATCAGCTTCCCTACTGCTCATCACCTTCCTTACTACTAATCAGCTTCCCTACTGCTCATCAGCTTCCCTACTGCTCATCAGCTTCCTTACTGCTCATCACCTTCCATACTACTAACCAGCTTCCCTACTGCTCATCAGCTTCCCTACTGCTCATCACCTTCCCTACTGCTCATCAGCTTCCTTACTGCTCATCACCTTCCATACTACTAACCAGCTTCCCTACTGCTCATCAGCTTCCCTACTGCTCATCACCTTCCCTACTGCTCATTAGCTTCCTTACTGCTCATCAGCTTCCTTACTGCTCATCCACATATTCCCACACAACAGGAAAAGTGCCAAGCACACGCACACTATATGGCCATTCAGGCC
Source organism: Oncorhynchus nerka (assembly GCF_034236695.1). Classification (NCBI taxonomy): domain Eukaryota; kingdom Metazoa; phylum Chordata; class Actinopteri; order Salmoniformes; family Salmonidae; genus Oncorhynchus; species Oncorhynchus nerka. Next base: position 10,228,279 of record NC_088406.1, read on the forward strand.
CACAAGAAAAGTGAATGGTGTGAGTGTGTGAGTGTCCTCGAGGGGGATGGAGAGAATAGTTGATCTGTTTAATTTCTCTGACCACATGACTCAGTCTCTCTTTTGGAAGAGAAGCTATTCCTTTTTTTTGCCCTAATTTTCTCCAGATGATGAAATACTACAAATGCATTTCCTGAAAGAAAACTATTCTAGTGGAAAACAATAGAGGAGAAGTACAACAACAACATGTTAACCTTTTACTGCAGTGGGCTAAATCAGGGTCACACGGTGGTTCTTTAACCTTTTACTGTAGTGGGCTAAATCAGGGTCACACGGTGGTTCTTTAACCTTTTACTGCAGTGGGCTAAATCAGGGTCACACGGTGGTTCTTTAACCTTTTACTGTAGTGGGCTATATCAGGGTCACACGGTGGTTCCTTAACCTTTTACTGCAGTGGGCTAAATCAGGGTCACACGGTGGTTCCTTAACCTTTTACTGCAGTGGGCTAAATCAGGGTCACACGGTGGTTCTTTAACCTTTTACTGTAGTGGGCTATATCAGGGTCACACGGTGGTTCCTTAACCTTTTACTGCAGTGGGCTAAATCAGGGTCACACGGTGGTTCTTTAACCTTTTACTGCAGTGGGCTAAATCAGGGTCACACGGTGGTTCTTTAACCTTTTACTGTAGTGGGCTAAATCAGGGTCACACGGTGGTTCCTTAACCTTTTACTGCAGTGGGCTAAATCAGGGTCACACGGTGGTTCTTTAACCTTTTACTGTAGTGGGCTAAATCAGGGTCACACGGTGGTTCCTTAATCTTTTACTGCAGTGGGCTAAATCAGGGTCACACGGTGGTTCTTTAACCTTTTACTGCAGTGGGCTAAATCAGGGTCACACGGTGGTTCTTTAACCTTTTACTGTAGTGGGCTAAATCAGGGTCACACGGTGGTTCTTTAACCTTTTACTGTAGTGGGCTAAATCAGGGTCACACGGTGGTTCCTTAACCTTTTACTGCAGTGGGCTAAATCAGGGTCACACGGTGGTTCTTTAACCTTTTACTGCAGTGGGCTAAATCAGGGTCACACGGTGGTTCTTTAACCTTTTACTGCAGTGGGCTAAATCAGGGTCACACGGTGGTTCTTTAACCTTTTACTGCAGTGGGCTAAATCAGGGTCACACGGTGGTTCTTTAACCTTTTACTGTAGTGGGCTAAATCAGGGTCACACAAAGTGTTTCTTGGTAGTCTTAAACACATCTACTTTGAAACAACAGTCTACACCTCACACACATGGTTCTGGGCTTAAAGAAAAGAAGACACCTGTACCAGGTCAGATATCGGGTTGAAATGGATTACATTTTGAGTTTGCATCCCAATATTACCCTTTATATACACATCACAGAAGACTGAAATATAACAATACCGTTTGAAATAGAAACACCGTATTTCCGTAGTTAAAAACATATATATATACTGTATATTAATTGTGAAAATAACATTCCACCCATGAGGCCAAAGAGGGCACTTTTGGTCATTGACTGCAGGAAAGGGCTACTGAATCATCAACACCGGACGGACACAGATCCAAACACTTATCTACAGAGATCAATCATACACTTATTCATTCTCAGTTGATGGGAATTTCAGACTGAATTTCGGTGGACATTGAGAAATGTCCCTGAATTTCCAGACCCATGCCTCTTATTGATAGCCATTGGCTGCCACATCTTTTATCAAAGCAAATCCTATGAGCAAGTTCATCAACACTGTGCATCTGTCTCATACTCGCAGGCCATACCATCTTGCCATGCCCACATGTCAATCAGCACATCAAGCCAGGGTACAGTAGCTGTGTTCTGGTAGGTGCCTGCTCTTCATTCTGTGTTTGTGTGTGTGTGTGTGTGTGTGTGTGTGTGTGTGTGTGTGTGTGTGTGTGTGTGTCTGTTGGCCAGGCTGGGTTGTAGAGGGGCAGGGCAGGACGGCTGTTAAAAGTCGCAGCTGGCTGGTAGTCTTTGAGGAATCTGTAACCACACACAGTGTTTGCCCGATTGGCCCTTCAGAGAGCAAAGTGCTGGGTGAGGCCTGGCTGGGAGGCCCAGGAATAATGCTGGTTGAGGCCTGGCTGGGAGGCCCAGGAATAATGCTGGGTGAGGCCTGGCTGGGAGGCCCAGGAATAATGCTGATTGAGGCCTGGCTGGGAGGCCCAGGAATAGGGCTGGGTGAGGCCTGACTGGGAGGCCCAGGAATAATGCTGGTTGAGGCCTGGCGGGGAGGCCAAGGAATAGGGCTGGTTGAGGCCTGGCTCGGAGGCCCAGGAATAGGGCTGGGTGAGGCCTGGCTGGGAGGCCCAGGAATAATGCTGGTTGAGGCCTGACTGGGAGGCCCAGGAATAGGGCTGGGTGAGGACTGGCTGGGAGGACCAGGAATAGGGCTGGGTGAGGCCTGGTTGGGAGGCCAATGAATAGGGCTGGGTGAGACCTGGCTGGGAGGCCCATGAATAAGGCTGGGACTCCAGCCCTATTTAAGAAAATATAGACCACACCTCTCTTTAGTCTTTGACATTCTTTTCTTGTTCATGGAGTTTTTTTCTCCTGATATATCGGTCACGTTCTGACCTTTATTTCCTTTGTTTTGTCATTATTTAGTATGGTCAGGGCGTGAGTTGGGGTGGGCAATCTGTTTGTTTTTCTATGATTTGGGTATTTCTATGGTTCGGCCTAGTATGGTTCTCAATCAGAGGCAGGTGTCATTAGTTGTCTCTGATTGAGAATCATACTTAGGTAGCCTGGGTTTCACTGTTTGTTTGTGGGTGATTGTCTATGTTAGTTGCTTGTGTCAGCACAGTTCTTATGATAGCTTCACGGTCGTTATTTGTTTATTGTTTTGTTTAGTTTGTATTCAGTGTTCAGTGCTTTCTTTAATTAAAAACTTCATTATGAACACATAACACGCTGCATTTTGGTCCGTTCCTTATGACGATCGTGACAATATCATACATTTTATATCCTGTTTTTCCTTGTCAGCTTGTTATTAATAGCAGCCTATTGTGAATATGTACACAGACTTATAAGTAGCTGTAATCAAGGTATTATTTTGCCTGTGTTTCTTGGTTGTATGCTATTGCAGTCTTTGTGTATTTGCTTAGTGCAACCTTAGCGTAGTCCAACTGTTGATGTTATGAAACCAAAACACCATACAAGACCGCGGGGCAAATAAAGAGAGAGAGAAGAGTGGTATGATTCTGTAAATCTATTGTCATTGGTTTTCAGTGTCATTACACAGTTAGTTTTCACTGTCAATGCTTTTCCAACAGTCTTGAAGGAGTTCCCACATATGCTGCGCACTTGTTGGCTATTTTTAATTCACTCTGCAGTCCAACTCATCCTAAACCATCTAATTTGGGTGATTGTGGAGGCTAGGTCATCTGATGCAGCACTCCATCACTCTCCTTCTTGGTCCTTGGCCCTTACAAAGCCTGGAGGTGTGTTGGGTCAATGTCCTGTTGGAAAAAAAATTATAGTCCCACTAAATGCAAACTAGATGGTATGGTGTATCACTGCATAATACTGTGGTAGCCATGCTGGTTAAGTGTGCCTTGAATTCTAAATAAATCACTGAAAGTGTCAACAGCAAAGCACCCCCACACCATCACACCTCCTCCTCCATGCTTCCCCTGTGGGAACCACACATGCAGAGATCATCCATTCACCTACTCTGGGTCTCACAAAGACACAGTGGTTGAAACCAAAAATCTCAAATTTGGACTCATCAGACCAAAGGACAGATTTCCACCAGTCTAATGTCCATTGCTCGTGTCTCTTGGCTCAAGCAAGTATCTTCTTCTTATTGGTGTCCTTTCGTAGTATTTTCTTTGCAGCAATTCGGCCATGAAGGCCTGATTCACGCAGTCTCCTCTGAACAGTTGATATTGAGATGTGTCTGTTACTTACAGTATTTGGTCTGCAATCTGAGGTGCAGTTAACTCTAATGAACTTATCCTCTGCAGCAGTGGCGGTCCTGTGGTGGTCCTCATGAGAGCCAGTTTCATCATAGCGCTTGATGGTTTTTGCAACTGCACTTGAAGAAACTTTAAATGTTCCGTATTGAAGTAATGCTTCATGTCTTAAAGTAATGATGGACTGTCGTTTCCCTTTGCTTATTTGAGCTGTTCTTGCCATAATATGGAGTTGGCCTTTTAAAAAATAGGGCTATCTTCTGTATACCACCCCAACCTTGTCCCAACACAACTGATTGGCTCGTTAAAAAGGCACACCTGTTAATTGAAATGCATTCCAGGTCATTACCTCATTAAGCTGGTTGAGAGAATGCCAAGAGTGTGCAAAGCTGTAATCTCAGCAAAGGGTGGCTACTTTGAAGAATCTCAAATCTAAAATATATTTTGATTTGTTTAACACTTTTTTGGTTACTACATGATTCCATATGTGTTATTTCATAGTTTTGATGTCTTCACCATTATTCTACAGTGTAGAAAATAGTAAAAATAAAGAAAAATCCTGGAATGAGCAGGTGTGTCCAAACTTTAGACTGGTGCTGTATGAAACAAGTAAAACAGTATGTAAACATCATTAAAGTGACCAGTGTGCCAAGTGATTCCATGTCAGCAACCCCTTGTAGGGTTGACACATAGGGTGACAGTGACTTAGCTCAGGGCAGGTTACAGGGTGGAGGCCAGCTATTTATGGCTATTTAACAGTCTGACGGCCTAGAGATAGAAGCTGTTTTTCAGTCTCTCGGTCCCAGCTTTGATACACATACTGCGATCTTGCCTTCTGGATGATAACGGGGTGAACAGATCTTGGTTTGGGTGGTTGATGTCCTGTTACGCCTTCTTCACCACACTGTCTGTGTGGGTGAACCATTTCAGGTTGTCAGTGATGTGTACACCGAGGATCTTGAAGCTTTTCACCTTCTCCACTGCTGTCCCGTTGATGTGGATGGAGGCGTGGCTCCCTCTGCTGTCTGTTGAAGTCCACGATCAGCTCCTTTGTTTTGTTGACATTGAGGGAGAGGTTATTTTCCTGGCACCACTCCCAGGGCCCTCACCTCCTCTCTGTACTCTGTCTCGCCATTGTTGGTAATCAGGCCTACCACTGTTGTGTCATCTGCAAACTTGATGAATGAGTTGGCGTGCATGGCCACGCAGTCGTGGAGTGAACAGGCAGTACAGTAGTGGGCTGAGCACACACCCTAAAGGGGCCCCTGTTTTGAGGATCAGCGGAGTGGAGGTGATGTTTCCTACCTTCACCACCAGGGGGTGGCCCGTCAGAAAGTCCAGGACCCAGTTGCACAGGATGGGGTTCAGACCCAGGGCCACAAGCTTAATGATGATCTTGGAGGGTACTATGGAGTTGAAGGCTGAGCTATGGTCAATGAAAAGCATTCTTACATAGGTATTCCTCTTGTCCAAATGGGATAAGACAGTGTGCAGTGCGATGTCAATTGCTCAGTTACCTTTGCTTTCTTGGATACAGGAAAAATGGTGTACATCGTGAAGCAAGTGTGAACAGCAGTCTGTGATAGGGAGAGTTTGAATATGTCCATAAACACTCCAGCCAGCTGGTCTGCGCATGCTCTGAGGACACAGCTAGGGATGTCACCAGGTCGGCAGCTTTGCGAAGGGGAGATAAATGCCTTACTCACGTCGGCCACAGAGAACGAGAGCCCACAGGCCGTGTCGGTGGCACTGGGGTCATCCTCAAAGCGGGCGAAGGAGGTGTTTAGCCTGTCTGGGAGCAGAAGTCGGTGTCAGTGATGTGGCTGGTTTTCCCTTTGCAATTATTGATTGTTTGGAGTCCCTGCCATATACGTCTCGTGTCAAAACTGTTAAATTGCGACTCCACTGTCTCTGTACTGACATTTTGCCTGTTTGATTGCGTTACGGAGGGCATAAATGTACTGTTTGTTTTCGGCCATATTCCCAGTCACCTTGCCGTGGTTAAATGCGGTGGCTTGTGCTTTCAGTTTTGCGTGAATGCTGCCATCTATCCACGGTTTCTGGTTTGGGTAGGTTTTAATAGTCACAGTGGGAACAACATCCCCTATACAGTTCCTGATGAAATCAGTAACCACGTCAGGGTATACGTCCGTGGCAACCCGGAGCATTTCCCAGTCCGCATGATCAAAGAAATCTTGAAGCATTGATTCCGATTGGTCAGACCAGCGTTGAATAGACCTTAGCACGGGTACATCCTGTTTGAGTTTCTGCCTATTTATTTATTTATTTATTTATTTATTTATTTATTTCACCTTTATTTAACCAGGTAGGCAAGTTGAGAACAAGTTCTCATTTACAATTGCGACCTGGCCAAGATAAAGCAAAGCAGTTCGACAGATACAACGACACAGAGTTACACATGGAGTAAAACAAACATACAGTCAATAATACAGTATAAACAAGTCTATATACAATGTGAGCAAATGAGGTGAGAAGGGAGGTAAAGGCAAAAAAAGGCCATGGTGGCAAAGTAAATACAATATAGCAAGTAAAACACTGGAATGGTAGTTTTGCAATGGAAGAATGTGCAAAGTAGAAATAAAAATAATGGGGTGCAAAGGAGCAAAATAAATAAATTAATTAAATACAGTTGGGAAAGAGGTAGTTGATTGGGCTAAATTATAGGTGGGCTATGTACAGGTGCAGTAATCTGTGAGCTGCTCTGACAGTTGGTGCTTAAAGCTAGTGAGGGAGATAAGTGGTTCCTGTTTCAGAGATTTTTGTAGGTCGTTCCAGTCATTAGCAGCAGAGAACTGGAAGGAGAGGCGGCCAAAGAAAGAATTGGTTTTGGGGGTGACTAGAGAGATATACCTGCTGGAGCGTGTTCTACAGGTGGGAGATGCTATGGTGACCAGCGAGCTGAGCTATAGGAAGGGAGGAGAAGAATGGTCTCTCTCTCTCTCTCTCTCTCTCTTTGTCACTCTCTCTCTCTCTCTCTCTCTTTGTCACTCTCTCTTTCTTTCTCTCTCTCCTTCTCGTTCTCTCTGTCTCTCTTTCTCTCTCCTCTCTTTGCTCTTTCTCTCTCTATCTCTCTCTTACTCTCTCTCTTACTCTCTCTCTCTTACTCTCTCTCTCTTACTCTCTCTCTCTCTCTCCTACTCTGTCTCTCTCTCTTTCTCTATCTTTCTCTGTACCTCACATTTTATATTGTGTCTGTTTAATCTTCAGCTGTACTTGTAACCCCTGGATAGATCAGGCCCATGGGCCACACTGAACGGTACCTCTGAGGAGTGCAGTGTTTACAGCCATCAGTCTGACTGAGTGGATATGGAGACAGATCTAGGATGAGATAGATCATCAAATTCACCAGAGACCTGGTCCAACACATGTCTAGACAAAACTCCTGATTATACTATAAACTACACATGACACAATGACAATTAATGCGCTTGGTTATATTTATGTGTGCGAGTGCCAGTGTGTGTGTCTGTGTGTTTGAGTGTGTGCGTGTGATCATACTTGCCTCTGTGTGATCTCACTCTCTCTCTATCTCTCTATCTCTCTCACTCACTCTCACTCTCTCTCTCTCACTCTCTCTCTCTCTCTATCTCTCACACTCTCTCTCTATCTCTCTCACTCTCTAACTCTCTCACTCTCTCTATCTCTCTCACTCTCTCTCTCTCACTCTCTCACTCACTCTCTATCTCGCTCACTCTCTCTATCTCTCTCACTCTCTCTCTATCTCTCTCACTCTCTCTCTTTCTCCCTCACTCACTCTTTATTTCGCTCCCTCTCTTTCCTTCACCCACTCTCCCTTTCTCTCCCTCTCTTTCTCTCCCTCAATCACTCTCTCCACATCTGAGTGTCATGTGGTGAGTGTCATTCATATAAACAGCTGTCAGTCATGAGAGCCAACGTTGACCTTTACCCTTTCTGGGTCACGTCTCTGCATGGCTACTGTTGGTGTTAGGGTGGGAGAGGTTTGGTCAAGCTCATTCAGGGAGAGCGAATAAGTTATGGTTTAGCCTTAGAATCTCACGTTAAATAGTGTTGAAGTAATATGGCTACAGGTTAATCTGCCTCACCTAAAGCCCATTATTGTGGGAAGCTGCTATAGACCACCAACAGTCAGCATCTGGATAACTTGTGTGAAATGCTTGATAATGTATGTGATATCAACAGAGAGAGATATTTTCAGGGTGATTTAAGTATTGACTGGTTTTCATCAAGCTGCCCACTCAAGAAAAAGTTTAAAACTGTAACCAGTGCCTGGAACCTGGTTCAGGTTATCAGTAAACCTACCAGGAATGAAATCATCAATATGTATTGATCACATCTTTACTAATTCTGCAGAAATTAACCTTAAAGCAGTATCCAGATCCATTGAACGTAGTGATCACAACATAGTAGCCATATCTAGGAAAACCAAAGTTCCAAAGGCTGGGCCTAATATTGTGTATAAGAGGTCATACAATAAGTTTTGTAGTGATTCCTATGTTGTTAATGTAAAGAATATTTGTTGGTCCGTGGTGTGTAATGAGGAGCAACCAGGTCCTGCACTTGACACATTTATGAAATTGCTTATTCCAGTTACAAAATAAACACGCACCCATTAAGAAAAGGACTGTATAAACTGTTAAATCCCCGTGGATTGATGACGAATTGAAAAATGTTATGGTTGCGAGGGATGAGGCAAAAGGAATGGCAAATAAGTCTGGCTGCACAACCGATTGGCAAATATACTGCAAATTGAGAAATCATGTGATTATACAGAATAATAATAATAATAAGAAACTATAGGATGAAACAAAAATAAATCAAATAAAGAACGATAGTAAAAAGCTTTGGAGCACATTTAATGGAATTTTGGGAAAATAGGCTCAGCTCCATCATTCATTGAATAAGATGGCTCATTCATCACAAAACCCACTGATGTTGGCAACTACTTAAATTATTTTTCCTTGGCAAGATTAAACAAATTTAGGCATGACATGCCAGCAACAAACGCTGACACTACACATCCAAGTATATCTGACCAAATTATGAAATACAAGCATTGTAATTTTGAATTCCATAACGTTTTTAATTTTTTAATTTATTTCACCTTTATTTAAGCAGGTAGGCAAGTTGAGAACAAGTTCTCATTTACAACTGCGACCTGGCCAAGATAAAGCATAGCAGTTCGACACATACAACAACACAGAGTTACACATGGAATAAACAAACAGTCAATTATACAGTAGAACAAAGAAAAATCTATATACAGTGTGTGCAAATGAGGTAGGATAAGGGAGGTAAGGGCAATAAATAGGCCATGGTGGCAAAGTAATTACAGTATAGCAATTAAACACTGGAATGGTAGATGTGCAGAAGATGAATGTGCAAGTTAGAGATACTGGGTAGCAAAGGAGCAAGATATATAAATACAGTATGGGGATGAGATAGTTGGATGTGCTGTTTACATACGTGTCATTTCCGATCACAACTTACAGACTTGTTTACGTGCTGCTGTGCATTTTGTTGCTAACCTTACTTTGCTACCTGACAACTTTACGTTTTTTATTTTTAATAATTACCGTTTATATTTTTAGTTTTTCCCTCACTCAACTTTTTTTCATTCAACTTTTTCACTCCGGACGCTTTATCTGGACATGGTTCTACATGACCTCCACCAGCCGAAGCTAAGTAGTAACATTAACATGATGCCTTCTAATTGCAGTCGCTGTACTCATAATATACAGGAGAATGACCACCTTACTGCGAGGATAGCTGTGTTGCAAGCCCAGCTTCAGACGTAATCATTAGGCAAGGTTCATTTCAGTGTAGGAAAGGATGAAACAGCGTCTGTGCCACCAGTAAGTACACCAGTCCACAACTTTCTCATGGCTTCTGGAGGGAAATGCTGAAAGAAACTTTCAACCGGTTTTCCCCATTAAGCAGCGAGTCGGTGTCAGAGGCCGAGTCTTCTCTGGTCTCTCCTCCTCCCGTTACGGGGTCTGAGACGCCGATGCCTCCCACCATTAGCCCTGACAAATTGAAAACCCTAGTCATTGGCGACTCCATTACCCGCAGTATTAGATTTAAAACGAATCATCCAGCGATCATACACTGTTTACCAGGGGGCAGGGCTACAGTCAGTCAGAGGTCACCAAGCGCAACATAGCTTCTGCGTGTAAATCAGCTAGAAAGATGTGTCGCATCGAGTAATTGTCTCTGGCCCCCTCCCAGCTAGGGGGAGTGATGAGCTCTATAGCAGAGTCTTACAACTCAATCGCTGGTTGAAAACTGTTTTCTGTCCCTCCCAAAAGATAGAATTTGTAGATAATTGTGTCTGTCCCTCTTTCTGGGACTCACCCACAAACAGGACCAAGCCTGGCCTGCTGAGGAGTGACGGACTCCATCCTAGCTGGAGGGGTGCTCTCATCTTATCTACGAACATAGACAGGGCTTTAACTCCCCTAGCTCCACAATGAAATAGGGTGCAGGCCAGGCAGCCTGCCAGCTTAGTAGAGTCTGCCACTAGCACAGTCAGTGTAGTCAGCTCAGCTATACCCATTGAGACCGTGTCTGTGCCTCGACCTAGGTGGGGCAAACTAAACATGGCGGTGTTCGCCTTAGCAATCTCACTGGAATAAAGACCTCCTCTATTCCTGCCGTTATTGAAAGAGATCATGATACCTCACATCTCAAAATAGGGCTACTTAATGTTAGATCCCTCACTTCCAAGGCAGTGAAAGTCAATTAACTAATCACTGATCATAATCTTGATGTGATTGGCGTGACTGAAACACGGCTTAAGTCTGATGAATTTACTGTGTTAAATGAGGCCTCACCTCCTGGTTACACTAAATCAAATCAAATGTATTTGTCACATACACATGGTTAGCAGATGTTAATGCGAGTGTAGCGAAATGCTTGTGCTTCTAGTTCTGACAATGCAGTAATAACCAACGAGTAATCTAACCTAACAATTCCAAAACTACTACCTTATACACACAAGTGTAAAGGGATAAAGAATATGTACATAAAGATATATGAATGAATGATGGTACAGAACGGCATAGGCAAGATACAGTAGATGGTATCGAGTACAGTATATACATATGAGATGAGTAATGTAGGGTATGTAAACAAAGTGGCATAGTTTAACTAGGCAAGTCAGTTAAGAACAAATTCTTATTTTCAATGATGGCCTAGGAACAGTGGGTTAACTGCCTTGTTCAGGGGCAGAACAACAGATTTGTACCTTGTACCTTTGAACTTGCAACCCTTCGGTTATTAATCCAATGCTCTTACCACTAGGCTACACTGCCAGATGACTCAACATTATACACGTCAGCTACTACAGGGACTGAAATGACTGCAACACTTAACAAAGAGCTGCAGTTAGTTTCGGAGTGGTTGGCAAGAAATAAGTTAGTCCTAAATATTTCTAAAAACTAAAAGCATTGTATTTGTGACAAAACATTCATTAAACCCTGAACCTCAACTAAATCTTGTAATAAATAATATGTATATTGAACAAGTTGAGGTGACTAAACTGCTTGGAGTAACCCTGGAGTGTAAACTGTCATGGTCAAAACATAATGATACAACAGTAGCTAAGATGGGGAGAAGTCTGTCCATGATAAAGCGCTGCTCTACCTTCTTAAGAACACTATCAACAAGGCAGGTCCTACAGACTCTAGTTTTGTTGCACCTGAACTACTGTTCAGTCTGTGGTCAGGTCCCACAAAGAGGGATTTAGGAAAATTACAATTGGCTCAGAACAGGGCAGCATGGCTGGCCCTTGGATGTGCACAGAGAGCTAACATTAATAATATGCATGTAAATCTCTCCTGCCTCAAAGTGGAGGAGAGTTTGACTTCATCACTAACTGTATTTGTGAGAGGTATTGACATGTTGAATGCACCAAGCTGTCTTTATGAACTACTGGTGCACAGCTCAGATACCCATATATACCCCACAAGACATGCCACCAGAGGTCTCTTCACAATCCCCGTCGAGAACAGACTATGGGAGGCGCACAGTACTATATAGAGCCATGACTACATGAAACTCTATTCCACATCAAAGAACTGATGCAAGAAGTAAAAAAACAGATAAAATACACCTTATGGAACAGCAGGGACTGTGAAGCAACACAAACAGACACAGACAAATGCATAAACACACACGATAACATACGTACTATTCACACACGATAACAAATGCACTATTCACACACGTGCACATGAATTTTCTATTGTAGATATGTGATAGTGGTGGAGTAGGGGCCTGAGAGCACACAGTGTGTTGTGAAACCTGTGAATGTACTGTAGTGTTATTGTCACGTTCTGACCTTTATTTCCTTTGTTTTGTCTTTATTTAGTATGGTCATGGTGTGAGTTGGGGTGGGCAGTCTATGTTTGTGTTTCTATGTTTGGTTTCTGTTTCGGTCTAGTATGGTTCTCAATCAGAGGCAGGTGTCGTTAGTTGTCTCTGATTGAGAATCATACTTAGGTAGCCTGGGTTTCACTGTTGGTTTGTGGGTGTTTCTTTCCTGTGTCAGTGTTTGTGCCACACCGGACTGTTTCAGTTATAGTCACTTTGTTATTTTGTATTCTGTCGTGTTCAGTTTATACTATTAAAACATGGACACTTCCCACGCTGCGTTTTGGTCCGATCCCTGTTACTCCTCTTCAGACGAAGAGGAAATCTGTCATTACAGAAACACCCACCAACAGAGGACCAAGCGGCGTGGTAATGGGCAGCAGCAACAGCGGCCGAAGACACAGGACTCATGGACTTGGGAGGAAATTCTAGACGGGAGAGGACCCTGGGCACAGCCAGGGGAATATCGCCGCCCCAAAGCAGAGCTGGAGGCAGCGAAGGCAGAGAGGCGCTGGTATGAGGAGGCAGCACGGCGGCGCGGCTGGAAGCCCAAGAGGCAGCCCCCAAAAGTTTTTGGGGGTGGGCACACGGGGAGTGTGGTTAAGCCAGGTAGGAGACCTGCGCCGACTTCCCGTGCTTACCGGAGAGCTAGAGGGACCGGGCAGGCACCGTGTTTTGCTGTGGAGCGCACGGTGTCCCCGGTGTGGATGCATAGCCCGGTGCGGTACATCCCTGCTCCTCATATCGGCCAGGCTAGAGTGGGCATCGAGCCCGGTGCCATGAAGCCGGCTCTACGCATCTGGTCTCCAGTGCGTTTCCTTGGGCCGGCGTACATGGCACCAGCCTTACGCATGGTGTCCCCGGTTCGCCAGCACAGCCCAGTGTGGGCTATTCCACCTCGCTGCACTGGCCTGGCTACCGGGAACATTCAACCAGGTAAGGTTGGGCAGACTCGGTGCTCAAGAGCTCCAGTGCGCCTGCACGGTCCGGTCTAGCCAGTGCCACCTCCATGCACCAGCCCTCCGGTGGCAGCCCACCGCACCAGGCGGTCTCTCCGTTTTCTGCCTACGGGTGCTCCCGCCTGTCCAGCGCTGCCAGAGCCTTCCTCCTCTCCAGCGCTGCCAGAGCCTCTCGTCTGTCCAGAGCTGCCAGAGTCTCCCGTCTGTCCTGAGCTGCCAGGGTCTCCCGTCTTTCCTGAGCTGCCAGGGTCTCCCGTCTGTCCTGAGCTGCTAGGGTCTCCCGTCTGTCCTGAGCTGCTAGGGTCTCCCGTCTGTCCTGAGCTGCCAGAGCCGCCAGCCAGCCAGGAGCTGCCAGAGCCGTCAGTCAGCCAGGATCTGCCAGAGCCGTCAGTCAGCCAGGCGATGCCAGAATCGCCCTTCACTCCGGAGCTGCCGGAGTCTCCCGCCTGCCCGGCGCTGCCAGAGGCGTCCTTCACTCCAGCGCAGTCGGAGTCTCCCGCCTGTCCGGCGCTGCCGGAGTCTCCCACCTATTAGTGACCCATTTCTAGGGTCCCCAGTCCAGGGTCGGTGGCGCTTTAAAGAGGTCACAGAGGCGGGTGAAGAGGCGCACTAGAACTATGGTGAAGTGGGGTCCACGTCCCGCGCCAGAACGGCCACCGCGGACAGACACCCACCCAGACCCTCCCCTATAGGTTCAGATTTTGCGGCCGGAGTCTGCACCTTTCGGTGGGGTACTGTCACGTTCTGACCTTTCTTTCCTTTGTTTTGTCTTTATTTAGTATGGTCAGGGTGTGAGTTGAGATGGGCAGTCTATGTTTGTTTCTATGTTTGGTTTCTGTTTCGGCCTAGTATGGTTCTCAATCAGAGGCAGGTGTCGTTAGTTGTCTCTGATTGAGAATCATACTTAGGTAGCCTGGGTGTCACTGTTGGTTTGTGGGTGTTTATTTCCTGTGTCAGTGTTTGTGCCACACCGGACTGTTTCGTTTATATTCACTTTGTTATTTTGTATTCTGTCGTGTTCAGTTTAAACTATTAAAACATGGACACTTCCCACGCTGCGTTTTGGTCCGATCCCTGTTACTCCTCTTCAGACGAAGAGGAAATCTGCCGTTACAGTTATTAAAATTGTATAACTGCCTTAATTTTGCCGGACCCCAGGAATAGTAGCTGCTGCCTTGGCAAATACAAATACTAATGTTCACTACAGACACCTAGACAACTTGAGGGTATTGTACCCAAAGACACAAGTTATAATGCTATATGTTATGACAGTCATATGTAAAAAAATGTAAACCTTTATTTAACTTGGCAAGTCAGTTTAAGAACAAATTCTTATTTTACAATTGACGGCCTTCCCCAGCCAAACCCTCCCTTAACCCAGAAGATGCTAGGCAATTTGTGCACTGCTCTTTGGGACTCCCGATCATGGCCAGTTGTAATACAGCCCGGGATTGAACCAGGGTCTGTAGTGATGCCTTTAGCACTGAGATGCAGTGCCTTAGACTGCTGCCAACACGAGCTCAGCATATATATGTGAGAACTCCTTCAAGACTTGGAAAAGCATTCCTCATGAAGCTGGTTGAGAGAATGCCAAGAGTGTGCAAAACTGTCATCAAGGCAAAGAGTAGCTACTTTTTGGGTACTACATGATTCCACATGTGTGATTTCATAGTTTTGATTTATTCACTATTATTCTACAATGTAGAATATAGTACAAATTAATAAATCTTCTTAGAGCTAGGCCCCTTTTTTCTCCACTTCCTGTCTGAATGACGTGCCCAAAGTAAACTGACTGTCACTCAGGCCCAGAAGCTGGGATATGCATATAATTGGTAGAATTGGATGGAAAACACGTTGAAGTTTGTAGAAATGTTAAAATAAGGTATGAGACTATAACACAATTGATATGGCAGATGGAAATCCGAAGAAAAACCAGGCTGAGCTACCGGGCTCTTATAATGGAAAGCTATGGGTTCTATGTAATTCCAGCTCCCAGATTGCAATTCCTATGGCTTCCACTAGATGTCAACAGTCTTTGTTCATTGTTTCCATCTTGTTTCTTCAAAAACGAGCAAGAATTTAGAGTTTTGTACAAAGAGTCCCAGTTGAAAATCAGTCTGTCGGCACACAACAAAGAGCCTGCTAATTTTACATTTCTATTGAACATACTTCTTTCTGTATGAAACATGATAGGTTATTTACATTTTTAGGATACCTGAGGATTAAGTAGAAATGCAGCTTGACTTGTTTGAGCAAAGTTTAGCGGTAGCATTCTGGATTCCTTTCTTTGCATGTTGAACGAGTGGATTACTGAAATCGATGTCGCCAACTAAACAGAGTTTTTGGGATATAAAGAATGATTTTATCCAACAAAACAACCATTCATGTTGTAGCTGGGACCCTTGGGATTGAAAACAGAGGAAGATCTTCAAAGGTAAGTGATTTATTTAATCGCTATTTGTGATGTTATGAAGCCTGTGCTGGTTGAAAAATATGTTGATGTGGGGCGTCGTCCTCAAACAATAACATGGTATGCTTTCGCTGTGAAGCCTATTGTAAATCGGACAATGCAGTTATATTAACAAGAATTTAAGCTTTTAAACGATATAAGATTTATGTTCATAAATGTTTAATATAACTATTATTTATTTGAATTTGCGAGCCCTCCAATCTCGCCGGATGTTGTCGACAGGTGTCCCGCTAGCGGTCTGGGAGAGAGGAGTCTGAAACACTGTTTGACATGAAGGAATACATGCAGGGTAATGGCTTTGGTCATGCATAAGTGTGGTCACAAAAACATGAGATTTTCCTCCTCACAACATCTTCAACGGGTCTCCTTTTCCTAGCCTGTGGTTTGTCTAAGTACAGGGGTTCTCCTCGAGGACCCTGAGCCATTCCATATATTTAAACTATTCCACAGCTAGCACACCTGATTCAACTTGTCAACTAATCATTGAGCGCTGAAATAGAGCAATCAGGAAAGTTTGTTCAGTGTTGCAACAATGATTGGGGGTCCCCGAGGAGAGGTCTGAAAACGACTGTCTTAGTAGAAGATGTTGGATCTGTGTATAGCTGTACACCTCAAGCTGATAGGATACTGTACAGATCAAGCTGATAGGATACTGTACACCTCAAGCTGATAGGATACTGTACACCTCAAGCTGATAGGATACTGTACACCTCAAGCTGATAGGATACTGTACACCTCAAGCTGATAGGATACTGTAGTGATCAAGCTGTTAGGATACTGTACAGATCAAGCTGATAGGATACTGTACAGATCAAGCTGATAGGATACTGTACACCTCAAGCTGATAGGATACTGTACACCTCAAGCTGATAGGATACTGTACAGATCAAGCTGATAGGATACTATACAGATCAAGCTGATAGGATACTGTAGTGATCAAGCTGATAGGATACTATACAGATCAAGCTGATAGGATACTGTAGTGATCAAGCTGATAGGATACTGTAGTGATCAAGCTGATAGGATACTGTCAAGCTGATAGGATACTGTACAGATCAAGCTGATAGGATACTGTAGTGATCAAGCTGATAGGATACTGTACAGATCAAGCTGATAGGTACTGTAGTGATCAAGCTGATAGGATACTGTAGTGACTGCTGATAGGATACTGTAGTGATCAAGCTGATAGGATACTGTACAGATCAAGCTGATAGGATACTGTAGTGATCAAGCTGATAGGATACTGTACAGATCAAGCTGATAGGATACTGTGATCAAGCTGATAGGATACTGTAGTGATCAAGCTGATAGGATACTGCTGATAGGATACTGTACAGATCAAGCTGATAGGATACTGTACAGATCAAGCTGATAGGATACTGTAGTGATCAAGCTGATAGGATACTGTACACCTCAAGCTGATAGGATACTGTACACCTCAAGCTGATAGGATACTGTAGTGATCAAGCTGATAGGATACTGTACAGATCAAGCTGATAGGATACTGTAGTGATCAAGTTGATAGGATACTGTACAGATCAAGCTGATAGGATACTGTACACCTCAAGCTGATAGGATACTGTACACCTCAAGCTGATAGGATACTGTAGTGATCAAGCTGATAGGATACTGTACAGATCAAGCTGATAGGATACTGTAGTGATGCTGATAGGATACTATACAGATCAAGCTGATAGGATACTGTAGTGATCAAGCTGATAGGATACTGTACAGATCAAGCTGATAGGATACTACAGACTGCTTGATAGGATACTGTAGTGATCAAGCTGATAGGATACTGTAGTGACAAGCTGATAGGATACTGTAGTGATCAAGCTGATAGGATACTGTAGTGATCAAGCTGATAGGATACTGTAGTGATCAAGCTGATAGGATACTGTAGTGATCAAGCTGATAGGATACTGTACAGATCAAGCTGATAGGATACTACACAGATCAAGCTGATAGGATACTGTAGTGATCAAGCTGATAGGATACTATACAGATCAAGCTGATAGGATACTGTAGTGATCAAGCTGATAGGATACTGTAGTGATCAAGCTGATAGGATACTACATCAAGCTGATCAAGGATACTGTACACCTCAAGCTGATAGGATACTGTACACCTCAAGCTGATAGGATACTATACACCTCAAGCTGATAGGATACTGTAGTGATCAAGCTGATAGGATACTATACAGATCAAGCTGATAGGATACTGTACAGATCAAGCTGATAGGATACTGTAGTGATCAAGCTGATAGGATACTGTAGTGATCAAGCTGATAGGATACTGTAGTGATCAAGCTGATAGGATACTATACAGATCAAGCTGATAGGATACTGTACACCTCAAGCTGATAGGATACTGTAGTGATCAAGCTGATAGGATACTGTACACCTCAAGCTGATAGGATACTGTACAGATCAAGCTGATAGGATACTATACAGATCAAGCTGATAGGATACTGTACACCTCAAGCTGATAGGATACTGTACAGATCAAGCTGATAGGATACTATACAGATCAAGCTGATAGGATACTGTACAGATCAAGCTGATAGGATACTATACAGATCAAGCTGATAGGATACTGTACAGATCAAGCTGATAGATACTGTAGTGATCAAGCTGATAGGATACTGTACAGATCAAGCTGATAGGATACTGTACAGATCAAGCTGATAGGATACTATACAGATCAAGCTGATAGGATACTGTAGTGATCAAGCTGATAGGATACTGTAGTGATCAAGCTGATAGGATACTGTAGTGATCAAGCTGATAGGATACTGTAGTGACTGCTGATAGGATACTGTAGTGATCAAGCTGATAGGATACTATACAGATCAAGCTGATAGGATACTGTACAGATCAAGCTGATAGGATACTGTAGTGATCAAGCTGATAGGATACTGTACAGATCAAGCTGATAGGATACTGTACAGATCAAGCTGATAGGATACTGTACAGATCAAGCTGATAGGATACTGTAGTGATCAAGCTGATAGGATACTATACAGATCAAGCTGATAGGATACTGTAGTGATCAAGCTGATAGGATACTGTAGTGATCAAGCTGATAGGATACTGTAGTGATCAAGCTGATAGGATACTATACAGATCAAGCTGATAGGATACTGTAGTGATCAATCTGATAGGATACTGTACACCTCAAGCTGATAGGATACTGTACAGATCAAGCTGATAGGATACTGTACAGATCAAGCTGATAGGATACTATACAGATCAAGCTGATAGGCTACTGTACAGATCAAGCTGATAGGATACTATACAGATCAAGCTGATAGGATACTGTACAGATCAAGCTGATAGGATACTGTACACCTCAAGCTGATAGGATGCTGTAGTGATCAAGCTGATAGGATACTATACAGATCAAGCTGATAGGATACTGTAGTGATCAAGCTGATAGGATACTGTACACCTCAAGCTGATAGGATACTGTACAGATCAAGCTGATAGGATACTGTACAGATCAAGCTGATAGGATACTGTAGTGATCAAGCTGATAGGATACTGTACACCTCAAGCTGATAGGATACTGTACAGATCAAGCTGATAGGATACTGTACAGATCAAGCTGATAGGATACTATACAGATCAAGCTGATAGGATACTGTACAGATCAAGCTGATAGGATACTATACAGATCAAGCTGATAGGATACTGTACAGATCAAGCTGATAGGATACTATACAGATCAAGCTGATAGGATACTGTACAGATCAAGCTGATAGGATACTGTAGTGATCAAGCTGATAGGATACTGTACAGATCAAGCTGATAGGATACTGTACAGATCAAGCTGATAGGATACTATACAGATCAAGCTGATAGGATACTGTAGTGATCAAGCTGATAGGATACTGTAGTGATCAAGCTGATAGGATACTGTAGTGATCAAGCTGATAGGATACTGTAGTGATCAAGCTGATAGGATACTGTAGTGATCAAGCTGATAGGATACTATACAGATCAAGCTGATAGGATACTGTACAGATCAAGCTGATAGGATACTGTAGTGATCAAGCTGATAGGATACTGTACAGATCAAGCTGATAGGATACTGTACAGATCAAGCTGATAGGATACTGTACAGATCAAGCTGATAGGATACTGTAGTGATCAAGCTGATAGGATACTATACAGATCAAGCTGATAGGATACTGTAGTGATCAAGCTGATAGGATACTGTAGTGATCAAGCTGATAGGATACTGTAGTGATCAAGCTGATAGGATACTATACAGATCAAGCTGATAGGATACTGTAGTGATCAATCTGATAGGATACTGTACACCTCAAGCTGATAGGATACTGTACAGATCAAGCTGATAGGATACTGTACAGATCAAGCTGATAGGATACTATACAGATCAAGCTGATAGGCTACTGTACAGATCAAGCTGATAGGATACTATACAGATCAAGCTGATAGGATACTGTACAGATCAAGCTGATAGGATACTGTACACCTCAAGCTGATAGGATGCTGTAGTGATCAAGCTGATAGGATACTATACAGATCAAGCTGATAGGATACTGTAGTGATCAAGCTGATAGGATACTGTACACCTCAAGCTGATAGGATACTGTACAGATCAAGCTGATAGGATACTGTACAGATCAAGCTGATAGGATACTGTAGTGATCAAGCTGATAGGATACTGTACACCTCAAGCTGATAGGATACTGTACAGATCAAGCTGATAGGATACTGTACAGATCAAGCTGATAGGATACTATACAGATCAAGCTGATAGGATACTGTACAGATCAAGCTGATAGGATACTATACAGATCAAGCTGATAGGATACTGTACAGATCAAGCTGATAGGATACTGTACACCTCAAGCTGATAGGATGCTGTAGTGATCAAGCTGATAGGATACTATACAGATCAAGCTGATAGGATACTGTAGTGATCAAGCTGATAGGATACTGTACACCTCAAGCTGATAGGATACTGTACAGATCAAGCTGATAGGATACTGTACAGATCAAGCTGATAGGATACTGTAGTGATCAAGCTGATAGGATACTGTACACCTCAAGCTGATAGGATACTGTACACCTCAAGCTGATAGGATACTGTACACCTCAAGCTGATAGGATACTGTACAGATCAAGCTGATAGGATACTATACAGATCAAGCTGATAGGATACTGTAGTGATCAAGCTGATAGGATACTATACAGATCAAGCTGATAGGATACTGTAGTGATCAAGCTGATAGGATACTGTAGTGATCAAGCTGATAGGATACTGTAGTGATCAAGCTGATAGGATACTGTAGTGATCAAGCTGATAGGATACTGTACAGATCAAGCTGATAGGATACTGTAGTGATCAAGCTGATAGGATACTGTACAGATCAAGCTGATAGGGTACTGTAGTGATCAAGCTGATAGGATACTGTAGTGATCAAGCTGATAGGATACTGTAGTGATCAAGCTGATAGGATACTGTAGTGATCAAGCTGATAGGATACTGTACAGATCAAGCTGATAGGATACTGTAGTGATCAAGCTGATAGGATACTGTACAGATCAAGCTGATAGGATACTGTAGTGATCAAGCTGATAGGATACTGTAGTGATCAAGCTGATAGGATACTGTAGTGATCAAGCTGATAGGATACTGTAGTGATCAAGCTGATAGGATACTGTAGTGATCAAGCTGATAGGATACTGTACAGATCAAGCTGATAGGATACTGTAGTGATCAAGCTGATAGGATACTGTACAGATCAAGCTGATAGGATACTGTAGTGATCAAGCTGATAGGATACTGTAGTGATCAAGCTGATAGGATACTGTACAGATCAAGCTGATAGGATACTGTACAGATCAAGCTGATAGGATACTGTAGTGATCAAGCTGATAGGATACTGTACACCTCAAGCTGATAGGATACTGTACACCTCAAGCTGATAGGATACTGTAGTGATCAAGCTGATAGGATACTGTACAGATCAAGCTGATAGGATACTGTAGTGATCAAGCTGATAGGATACTGTACAGATCAAGCTGATAGGATACTGTACACCTCAAGCTGATAGGATACTGTACACCTCAAGCTGATAGGATACTGTAGTGATCAAGCTGATAGGATACTGTACAGATCAAGCTGATAGGATACTGTAGTGATCAAGCTGATAGGATACTATACAGATCAAGCTGATAGGATACTGTAGTGATCAAGCTGATAGGATACTGTACAGATCAAGCTGATAGGATACTATACAGATCAAGCTGATAGGATACTGTAGTGATCAAGCTGATAGGATACTGTAGTGATCAAGCTGATAGGATACTGTAGTGATCAAGCTGATAGGATACTGTAGTGATCAAGCTGATAGGATACTGTAGTGATCAAGCTGATAGGATACTGTAGTGATCAAGCTGATAGGATACTGTACAGATCAAGCTGATAGGATACTATACAGATCAAGCTGATAGGATACTATACAGATCAAGCTGATAGGATACTGTAGTGATCAAGCTGATAGGATACTATACAGATCAAGCTGATAGGATACTGTAGTGATCAAGCTGATAGGATACTGTAGTGATCAAGCTGATAGGATACTATACACCTCAAGCTGATAGGATACTGTACACCTCAAGCTGATAGGATACTGTACACCTCAAGCTGATAGGATACTATACACCTCAAGCTGATAGGATACTGTAGTGATCAAGCTGATAGGATACTATACAGATCAAGCTGATAGGATACTGTACAGATCAAGCTGATAGGATACTGTACAGATCAAGCTGATAGGATACTATACAGATCAAGCTGATAGGATACTGTACACCTCAAGCTGATAGGATACTGTACAGATCAAGCTGATAGGATACTATACAGATCAAGCTGATAGGATACTGTAGTGATCAAGCTGATAGGATACTGTAGTGATCAAGCTGATAGGATACTGTAGTGATCAAGCTGATAGGATACTGTACAGATCAAGCTGATAGGATACTGTAGTGATCAAGCTGATAGGATACTGTACACCTCAAGCTGATAGGATACTGTACACCTCAAGCTGATAGGATACTGTACAGATCAAGCTGATAGGATACTATACAGATCAAGCTGATAGGATACTGTACAGATCAAGCTGATAGGATACTGTAGTGATCAAGCTGATAGGATACTGTAGTGATCAAGCTGATAGGATACTGTAGTGATCAAGCTGATAGGATACTGTAGTGATCAAGCTGATAGGATACTGTAGTGATCAAGCTGATAGGATACTATACAGATCAAGCTGATAGGATACTGTACAGATCAAGCTGATAGGATACTGTAGTGATCAAGCTGATAGGATACTGTACAGATCAAGCTGATAGGATACTGTACAGATCAAGCTGATAGGATACTGTAGTGATCAAGCTGATAGGATACTATACAGATCAAGCTGATAGGATACTGTAGTGATCAAGCTGATAGGATACTGTAGTGATCAAGCTGATAGGATACTGTAGTGATCAAGCTGATAGGATACTATACAGATCAAGCTGATAGGATACTGTAGTGATCAAGCTGATAGGATACTGTACACCTCAAGCTGATAGGATACTGTACAGATCAAGCTGATAGGATACTGTACAGATCAAGCTGATAGGATACTATACAGATCAAGCTGATAGGATACTGTACAGATCAAGCTGATAGGATACTATACAGATCAAGCTGATAGGATACTGTACAGATCAAGCTGATAGGATACTGTACACCTCAAGCTGATAGGATACTATACAGATCAAGCTGATAGGATACTGTACAGATCAAGCTGATAGGATACTGTAGTGATCAAGCTGATAGGATACTATACAGATCAAGCTGATAGGATACTGTACAGATCAAGCTGATAGGATACTATACAGATCAAGCTGATAGGATACTGTAGTGATCAAGCTGATAGGATACTGTACACCTCAAGCTGATAGGATACTGTACACCTCAAGCTGATAGGATACTGTACACCTCAAGCTGATAGGATACTATACAGATCAAGCTGATAGGATACTGTACAGATCAAGCTGATAGGATACTGTACACCTCAAGCTGATAGGATACTGTACACCTCAAGCTGATAGGATACTGTACACCTCAAGCTGATAGGATACTGTACACCTCAAGCTGATAGGATACTATACAGATCAAGCTGATAGGATACTGTACAGATCAAGCTGTTAGGATACTGTACACCTCAAGCTGATAGGATACTGTAGTGATCAAGCTGATAGGATACTGTACACCTCAAGCTGATAGGATACTGTACAGATCAAGCTGATAGGATACTGTACACCTCAAGCTGATAGGATACTATACACCTCAAGCTGATAGGATACTGTACACCTCAAGCTGATAGGATACTGTACACCTCAAGCTGATAGGA